>NW_023474368.1:0-3500 GCF_013731165.1 Rhagoletis pomonella
AAATGTGTTCGTATTATGAACGAAAGTTTCGTACATTGTACAAAAACAGAGATGCACGCAGTCGACGTCGCGGGCAAACTGCGAGCACGCGAGTGTGCTAGGCGAGGTGAAGTGAGATGTACGGAGATGGCAACGTATACATATTAACCACTACACACTTCTTTTCAAGTAAAAATTCGTGTATGGATGTGTACTTTTGCGACAACTGAGCCAGTGTGGCATCAGGCCACCAGAAAAAGCCAATTTTTCCAAAACAAAAGCGCCAAGTTTTTATTATCATGTTAAATATTGTTTTTGATTCAGTAAAAAATGTATATACATATCCATTTCCTCACGTTTTTATTAATAAATTAATTTCAATACATTTATAACAACGCAAAACATATTTAATTTACCTATTCCTCACATTTTATTCAGTAAATGAATTCCATCTTATGTAGAATAATAGTGCATAGTGTATACGTACATACATATGTACCTATGCATTCGGTGTGCTTAAATTAAAAAAAGCATCACTAAATAACGCACCAAGCATTGAATTCCAATTATTTTGACTTTTTGGTTTCCCAAAAGCACTAAATTTAGTGCAAAATGCACGACCTTGGCAACAGTGAGCTGAGCACATCAATGCTCAAACAGTGATGCCAGACCAAGTATTGAGTGAATGCGCTATGTATATTTTTCTTCTAAAGCAAAAGTTCTAATTGGCGAGGGGATGGATTTTTGGTTCTTACATAGAACACTGATAAGATTCACAAAGTTATCTTAGGACTTAATTAAAATAATCAACATTATTTGTAGACGAATATATTTGTGTTCGTATGAAATATTTAGTAGCTTATGTCGGGAGGCTGGCTTTAGTAAAATGTACCATTTCCTATATTCTTTAAACCACAAGGAATTTTTTATGAGACTTTATACGAATATTGACTTGCTAGCATCGCAACTGCCTCTTTTACATTTATTTTCCAAGAGTTCTTCAACGACTCGGAGCCAGTGAGTCTTTCGCAATCGTATGCTGCGAATGGTTCATTATACTAAAGCCAGTCTTCCGACATAAGCTACTATTCTATACGAACACAGATATGTATACTTCCTAATAGGCTTGTAAAATGCCCAATACCCAAATCCCTCGCATGAGTTATTATCGGTAAAAAATTGGGTAAGCTCAAATCTGGCATCTCTGCAGCAAGTACTTTGTCACGCCAGTGAAACAGTGTTGATATTTTAAGTACAATTGTACTTTTTTCAATACAATTAATTTTACAAAGTACAAAAGTACAATTTCCGATTTTATGTACAATTTCAACATCAAAAATACTTTTTGTACCAAACGCTCAAATCTCTTGTAGCAATTTGATTCTTAATCCGTTTACATTGAAGTAAATGGATATACCTATATTTCATACTAGCTATACCCTGCCACGCTTTGCTGTGGTATAATCCTGTTACATGATAAATTATTAACAAAACGAAGCATTCGTTTCATATGAGTTTGGTTTTGAAATAAGTACAAAGATATCTGGTTTGCCGACACGGGAACACGCAACATCTGAGAACAAATCCGCATCTCAATCTAAACCACACTTTTCCAAAGGTTAACCTTGAGCATTATTGATTGTGATTCCGAATGCCAAGTGAATTGGAAATTGCAATCTTTTCAATCGAAATGGTGTATCGGTCGGAATCATGGGAATTATTCACCTTTGGAAGGCCACGTAAAAATCTTTACTTACACTACGTTCTTCATCAATCTCCTAACTGCGAGTCGCGTACCGTTGTAGAGTTTTGGCTGATTAAAATTCCGCAACGTGATAATTGGCACACCTATTTTCAATTCAGTATGTGGGGTCATCCCTGGAAGATCAATCGAGTTTAAAATTCCGTTGGATAATTAACTGATTCGTCTTTTTCCACAACGGTGTTGATCGACGTATATGCACTGAAAATAAAATCTGCGTAAATATAACGAAAACTTGCGTAAATCTTACGAAATTTTTCGTCATTTTGAGCCACGAAAGTTTTCGTTGATTGTACAAAACCGTTTTCGTACATACTACGAAAATATGAGGCATCCGATTTTTAGTACATTTTACGAATGTATTCGTACAATTTACTAAAGAATTTAGTACTATTAACTAAAGAATTTGGTACTATTTACTAACGAATTTCGTACTATTTACTAAAAAAATTCGTAGTATTTCTTTATTTTTTTACGAAATTTTTGTAAAATGCACGGAAATAATTCGTATTTTTAACGAAATTACTTTCGTAAAATCTGCGCTTGTTTCGTAGAATGTGCGATTTTGCTTTCATTCTCCACACTGTAGAAAATATATTACGAATTATAACACAACACTTTTATTTTGTTTTTATCGTTAATTTTAGGCGTTTTTGTTAAACAAAACGTTTTGCAAAAACGCTTAACATTATTGATTAAAATTTAATGAAAGTGTTGTGCTATAATTTTAGTCATGTTTTCATAGTGTTAATAATAAAAGCAATCATACGTTCTACTACACTGTAGTTTAGAATTAATAAAAAAGGTTATTTTACCTATAATAAAACTTAAGTCTTTTATTTATATGCATACGAACAGGTTCTATACTACATATTTTTTTATTGCTTAGGCTTCATTCAATAAAGTATATTGATGCAAAGTGTTAAACTCAACAAAACTGAGTATAAGAAGATATAAAATATGAAAGAATATAAAAAATACTTGGTTTACTTTCTTAAATGTTATAATATTTTTATGTAGAGGAAATTGACAGATTTGCAGCTTCATCGATGTTTGTTTCCTTGACGACTATAAATTAACGGAAAATTATAAGGCGTTTGAAAAGCAAGTTTCAGTGAAAATTCATACATGTAGATACTTTTAATTATATTAAGTAGTGCTCCTGGCCTGGGCTTGCCGTTGATAGGTAACTGATGAAATTGCGTATTTATCAAGTCACACATTCCAGCGCAAGGCGCAGCGTAGGCGATGTAAAAACATTGTATGCTTAAAAGCATAGTATATCCACAGCTTTAATATTTAATTTTGTATTGTTTTTTAATCCAGCAACCAACAATGATTTCCGCAATGACACGCGATGCAAAAAATATGATGAAATATTAAACTGCCGGTAATTGAGTATATTGTACGAAAATATTCGTATGCTGTACGAATTTAAAAAACATGTTTCTGCATTAGTACTTTATACGAAAGTATTAACTAAATTGTACGAATGCAGAATTGTAGATTTCGTATATTTTAAAACCACACGTAAATATTACGAATGCTTTCCTACAATATACAAAATTATTCGTACAGAGATTTGTTCAGTGCTTTACGAATATGTTTCGTAAAATAAACGTTAGATTTCGTAAATTGTACCGAAAAAATGCCTTACGAAAGTCCTTTCGTTATATTTACGTATGGTTCGTAAAATCTTGTTTCGTTGTGAAAAATGTGTTCGTATTATGAACGAAAGTTTCGTACATTGTACAAAAAC
>NW_023474369.1:0-3500 GCF_013731165.1 Rhagoletis pomonella
TTTGAAAAATCCCACTTTGACCCATTTAGAGTGCTCCAATCGAGTCCAAATGTATGACCGACCCCCACTAACTTTGGACGGCCGATCCACCCATGCCAGTGGCACACCCCCTGTACCTCCCCTGGGGGGTTCCCCATACAATCATTTCGAAAAATCACCATTTTTGGCCTTTACATGAAAAAATCAGCTAAATGGCTATGTTTTTTCTTTATTTTTATGTATTTATTGATAATTATATTTATTATTTATTTATAATAATATCTATTTTTTCTCTTAAGAAATTTATTTAGTCAGAACATATGTAAATGAAAAAATTAATTTAAGTGAGTTATAGAAAAGAAACTAAAAAAAATTATTGTTTGAAGTCTTTTTTACTTTCAAGTCTGGGCAATTTCGCACGGCTCTCTAATGTCGTCGCCATAACAGCCTCTATATTTTCCGGTATAACCCGTTTGGAAACGCTAGCTAGCAATTGAACATGTCGCTCCGTTCCTTGTATGTGTGATGGAATTTTTGGATCATTAAACGGTGGATCATCTTGATTTAAATATTCTTTCAATGTATCGTACGGAATGCTTCGCGTGAATGGTGGTTCAAATACGATATTTATATACTTCAAATTGATCATTTCCGTATAAATTATGCAATTAAAGTTTATATTTGGTTTTTTATAAACTCTAAGTTCCATTGGCTCGTCAACATCGGTTCGATAGCGTAGAATTTTCTTGATGGCACATTCGCGCTTTTCTTTGCTATCATCAAACAACATTGATAACAAGATATTTTCCGAATGCGCATAATATGAATTATCTTTAATTACTTGATTGACAATTTTGCGTAAACGAGGTTCTAGAAATCGTGACCAACCAATGAACTTGAAAAATAATGCACTGCCGTACACGACAGAGCTGTAATACTTGATATTGAAGAACATTGGCACATAACATTTAAATATAAATTCAACCAGAATTCTTAAATTTGCATCTGAATTTTCCGTTGTCACATATAATCGCAATAATCTAGCGGCCTTGGTGAGCCACCGAGAATGTACAATTTTCCCTGGTTTGATGTTAGCCAGATCCACCGGAACCACGCCGCTAGAAATTGCATGGGCCATGTCGTATAAGTACTTCGAATCGGTGGAAAATTCAATTTTTTCTGGAGCAGGGGGCATATTTTGCAACTCAATTTTCTGGAAGCCGTCCACCACCTGAAAATATATAATAATAAAATAATTAAAAATGGTTGACAATTATAATAAATGAGTGATAGCAATAACTTACCGGAAGAGTTTCACAAGTTTCGATTTGACGGCTCAGTTTTCCGGTTGCCGATCTTGGTCCAGTGCTGGTTGATTTATCCAAAGCTTCAAACAAATGCCGAAACGGAAGTTCTTTGAAGTGTAGAAGGAAAACGAACCAATGCAATGGTCTTTTTAACAGCAATTCGAATCGTCGTATAATTCCACCGTGTGGGCCAGTGTTTGTTGGCTCACCGTCAGTGCATATTCCAATTAATGCATCCAGTGATATATTTTTATCGTTGAAAAAACCATTTAATTTGGCTGTTTTGTATTCAGCGGTTTCATGTTCCAGTCTTACGTAACCAATCAATTCAGAATTGGGTTCTCTCAAAATAACAAGATGAGGTTCTTTTACCATCCTAGTATGATACTTCTCATCAATTTTATCTATCGTTAAAGTATCATCTTTTCTGCCATCGAATGAAAACGCTAACAAATTGGTATCATCTAACCGTTTGCGAAGCACTTCTTGTCTGCATTTCTCTTTTTCTCTGCGAACTTTCGATTTATCCATGATGAGAGGTTCCCATGCTTATCTTTAATTTTAAAATCTTGCAAAAGAGCGGTTCCCAATGCTGATGCTACTCTGTCAGGCACACCAAATCTGTCACATACCAAGGCAATCGTATCTCTCTGTGTATTGTGAACTTGTGTTTCTATCCATATCTTCTTAAACCGGTGGCGGTGCGTATGTTGAATCATCGGGATCTTGGTATGTTGGCATTGATGACATAGACGTTGCTCCTTGCTCTTCAGTTTCCATCACAAATGCATCCATTGTTAGATTCTCTGATTATGCTGATCGTGCATGAACTCTTTGAGGCGTTCGGGAACCCAGGCGCATGCACATGGAGCTGCCTTCAAATCGCATTTACATGTTCCAATGTAAAAAATTGTTTCCAGAGATTTTACATACTCTGTAAATTGTTGGGTGTTGTTTCTTCTCTTGATTTGCTCTTGATACTTGTTAAGCAATTTATTCAATTTATTAAATACACTTTTTTTCAGCATTATTTCCATACCAAGTTTTTCCCAAATTCCAATCAACTTATCTTGTACTTGAATAGTGAATGATTTATGGGAAAACTTTTTTTGTTCTGTTTTATCACTTTCGCTTAAGTAAAAATAATATCTCAAGATATCCAGATGGGTTGGTAAATTAAGATCAGTTAAATCAGTAGACACACCAAAAACAGTAACATCATGCTTGGGTATATGACTCATTGGGTTTTCGATAGTTGTTGATGTAGTTGCTTCATCTTGCGGTGTAGAGGATGGTGGATTCATTGTAAACTTTTTGATTTGGAATGGTCACTTCACTTATTATTTTTTTGAAATATTTTTGTATCTGAAATTAGCACTTCACACTTTGAGTTCTTCACAACGACTTAATGCATTCACAAAAACAGTTGCGTTATATATGGTCTACGAGACGAGGTAATAAGAATGAAATGGTAATTTCAATTCTACCTGATGTGTTTTGTGGTGGCTTAAAAAAAACAACACAAGCAATTTTACGATCTGCAATTGTGTCACAGTGATACCTTCATTGTTTAAAAGGGTTGCGGTGCATTCCAGTGATACCTTAATTGTTAAAATGGTTGCAAAAAACGCGCATTTCTTAAGAAGGTGCCTTAAAACACCCACAAAAACGGTTGTAAAAACAACCTTCATTTCTTAAGTAGGTGCTATAAAAAAACTACACAAGTAAGTTTACGACATGCAGCTGTGTCTTAAAAAAACGCACACAAGCAATTTTCCGATTTGCAATTGTGTCACATTGATACCTTCATTTTTTAAAACGGTTGAATAAAAAACCCACACAACTATGTTTACGACATGCAAATGCATCATGGTTTTAAAAGGGTTGTAATAACGCTAATTTCTAATAATTTTTTTTAATTTCTTTTCTATTACTAAGTTAAATTAATTTTTTCATTTACATATGTTCTGACTAAATAAATTTCTAAAGAGAAAAATAAACTCCAAAAAGAAAAAACATAGGCATTTCGCTGATTTTTTCATGTAAAGTGCAAAACCGGCGATTTTTTGAAATGTTTGTATGGTGAACCCCCAGGGGGGTTCCAGGGGCTGTGCCACTGTCATCGGTAGGTCGGGCCTCCAAAGTTAGTGGGGTCGGTCATACATTGGGACTCGATTGGAGCACTCTAAATGGGTCAAAGTGGGATTTTTCAAA
>NW_023474370.1:0-823 GCF_013731165.1 Rhagoletis pomonella
TTTTTGACTATAAATTGGCGGCGTGCGTGAATATTAGGTTAGCCTGTTAAAGTGCGTTGCGCATTGTAATTCAAATAATTTGGAAAAGTCTGTAAAAAAAACTATATATATATATGTACATTAGACTGCATCACTAAAAAAAGTTACGGTTTTCCCGCCGGAATTACAAAATCTGTTATATTTGAAGACTTCCACCAAAATGCTTCGGAAAAATATTAAGATTTACGTGAGCTGGACCGATTTGAAAATACCTCCTAAAATGGAGTTTTTTAAAGTATTTTTTGAAAAAAAATCCTCTCGGATGACAAAATAGTTTAAGCTTAAAAAATCTCCATAAAAATAGTAAGCAAATTTTTCAACGGAATCATAATAATGAGATTTTTCATGCTTTTTTTTTTTAATTTTTCAAAGATTGGTTTAAGAGAAGCTTGAATAACTGGGACAAAAATATGCCGATTTAGACTTATGAGGTATCAGTGGGAAGATATCTTCTCACCCTTTTTATTACATGCATATGACATATTTTTTTTTTTTAATTTCACATCTATATATATAAAATTAAGTGGCAAAACTTCCTGTTCGCATTCTCCTCCTAGACGGCTTGCCCGATATCAAAGAAATTTTCAGGGGTGATTGGGGTCTGTGTGGAGGGTGCACATAAGAAATTTCATGTGTGTATCTTTGCACGTTTTGCAAAAACAAAAAAAAAAAATTAATTCTGTTTGGCTTTACGTGTTTTTTCGGATTTCTATCATTCCTAGACGGCTTGCCCGATTTCAATGAAATTTTCAGGGGTGATTGGGGTCTGTGTGGAGGGTGCACA
>NW_023474370.1:833-3500 GCF_013731165.1 Rhagoletis pomonella
TCAATGAAATTTTCAGGGGTGATTGGGGTCTGTGTGGAGGGTGCACAGGGGTTTTGCAATTAATTCTGTTTGGCTTAACGTATTTTTTTGGATTTTTATTATTGTTTTGCCGCAAGATTGGCAGTCCTGCCTTTTACTAATAAATAAACAGAAACAGCTGGCGATTGTTTACAATTATTAAAAAACATTGACAGCAATTTAATTTATAATCTTATAACTGGAGTCTACTATCGCACCCTTTCCTCAAACGTGTATTAATTCAATATTCAAATAACGTATATTTATATAATTTGAAAAAATCTCCCTACTATACAAATATGTACAGCAATATTAACTAACTAGCGAATACCCGGCGTGCTGTCTGCGCCTTAAAAGTAATTTTGTTTTGTTACTCCCTCTCACAACATTTGAAAATATTAGTTCCAGATTGTGAATGAAAAAAATTGAAACTTTAACAGGAAAAAAATTAAAAAATTAACGATTTTTTGTAAATTTTTTTTCATTTGTATTAAAGCCTGTTCATTTGCAAAAAGAAAAATCAAGCTACTAACGAAGTTGTGAATGGTCAAATGATAATGTGTAATAATTTTTGAATGAAATAGTAGCAGAAAATAATGTTACTCATACGCCATAACGTACGTGGCCATTTCGCTTAGTGTTGCCGCTTGCTATATTTCCAGCGAAGTGAAAACACATTGAAAGTGAAGTGTTTCGGAGTGACTTGGGAGGAAAAGTGAAGTGATTATCGAAGTGACGACTATCGAGCACAATTAGGGGTGTGAGGGTTTTTCGATTAGGTTATTTAACACCTGATTGGTTAATCGATTATTTTTTTTATCACAATAAAAATAATCTTTAATCTTTATTAATTTATAATTTATCGTATTTCTCTGCAAATTTAGTGCTGGAATAACTTTAGAATCACAATGTCTCAAACGTTGAGGAAAGAAAATCAAAAATTAAAGTTCACTGATGATATTAACACTACATTATAACTAATCAATTATCGATACACAGCAACAACGTCAACACCAGATTCACCTACATGTTCCCTTTTTGCTGTAAAATTGAACGTGTATGAAAACTAAAATATAACTGTTATTTTCATCAAATATTTACTAAATAATTATAAAAGTTTATCCATCCATTCATTTCTGTGCACTTTACAACTATACATACATGTGAAATTGAAAATAAAAATAACTTCTCCCAAATAACCTATACCAGATCGGAGATTTATTAGGCGAATTTTCATTTTTGGGCTTTCTCGGTGAAGTAGAAAATTGTTTAAAGCACATTTAAATGTCAAGCGGTAGCCGAAAGATGTTTTACTTTAAAAATGGAAAAACAGTACTTACTTCCCATTTATTTTGCTGCAATGCGAATTTGCTCAAATTTGATCACAGCAGAATTTTCGTACACATAAAAGGCAGGCGAAAGCTCATTTGATGCAACGCATGCAAAGGAATCGTCGTAAAAGTTTTACGACGCTATGGACGACGATTCGCCAGTAAGGGAATGGACGGAAGAAAAAAACATGCCAGCATTTTTGATATTTTTCACCATAAACGCAAAATTCACAATAATGGTTTAAAAGGTAAGTACTGCTTGTGTGATTAAGCATTAAGGGACATTTTCCCAGTCATTAGTTAACTACTAGAAACGCAGCTGGTTTTAACTATTGGTTAACTAATGGATGTACATTAGTTAACTGCAGTCAGCCATTAATCATAACTGATGCTGTGAAAAGAAAAATGGTGGTTTAACATTAGCATAGTATTTAGCTAATGACTGTGAAAATGGCCCTAACTGCGTAGCCTTTTGGTTGCCCCGAAGCTCTTTCTACAATGCTGGGGTATACTCACCGTGTCCAGGATTCGTTACAATACATTTTGTAGTTTCGGGGCTCTGGTAAATTGTACTTTATTGACTAGCTATCTTGTTTTCTATAAAAAATAACAAAGTAAAGATTACGGTGGTAAATTCCAGTAATGTCGCTTCTTGTTGCGTTGCTTGTTGGGTCCCATAGTAAGTTCCGCCTTCAAGTTACTTGAAAAACATGCAGTTAAATGTAGAAAGAAAATGCGTATTAAATTACACATCGAAATGTGTAATTTCTGTGGCTGAATTATATCAGACACTAAATATTTTTAAAATACATACACTAAGTGCCGTTTTCTCACGTAACCTTTTACTTAAAATCTCACTTTATATCCAAAGGTTGCATTAAAATTTATGATTGTGTCTAAAGTAAAGCATATTATTATAGGTTTTAAATTGGTTTACAACCAAGAGACATACATACGTCAAAAATCGCTAATATAAATGCCTAACTTTAGACATAGGTGTACATTTCAAAGCAACCTTTAAATATAAGGTGAGCTTTAAAGTTGAAGGTTACTTGAAAAAACGGCCATATTTCTATATTAGTTTGAAAATAAAGCTTTTGTGGAGTGGTTATCAAATTTAATGTAAAATGTTAGGATTTTTAAGATAAGATATTACTTATTTTTAAAACGTAAATGTTGATATTACTATTTTATATATAATTCCAAATTGAGAAATTGTCAAAAATCTGCTTGGTAATCAAAACGTTTTTTATTGAAACTCCGTTCTTTTTAAGCTTAATTTTTGTATCATGATTATACATATATGTAGGTATGTACA
>NW_023474371.1:0-3499 GCF_013731165.1 Rhagoletis pomonella
TTGAAGAGAAAATCGGAAACGCTACCGGTGCCGTCATAGGATACCTTACAATCCTGTGGCTTAATGACAATATTAGTGGTGAAATTTGGTCGGTTATTCAAAGCGGCTTGTGTCGGATTGCGTCCGATAAAAGCGAAGTGCCTAGGGCCACTAGGTGCACTTAATGCGTTCATATTTTCCCGCATTGTTCTCATTTCAGCTCTCATTTCTTCTTGCGAAGTACGTAAGAGCTGATGAAGCACTGCTACCCACGAATCTCCTGCGGGCGCTCCGCCATTAGAATGTCTACTCCTATCTTCTGCAATAACTTCACTAAAGCCGGTATTCCCTGGCAAGGACCTATCATTTTCCTGTCTTCCCGAAAGCATTGTCATAGAGGTAGCGGAAACATTCTGGACCGAAGTCCCAGGTGGTGAGGTGTCAAGTAAGTTGGAGTTTTGTCGTTAGCCTTTGCTGCTGTTCCATACAGCGAATCACCTTCAGTTGGGAAATCAAAAAAATTTTACTATTAGGGTCGAGACCAGTTCAGATTTAAAATTCTAAAATGTGCATAACCCTTGGCTCCAGCAAAGCTCACTGGAAAATCCCACAAAGTTTCTAAGTGCTTAATAGCTTAAGCCTAATTAAAGGTCCGAAAAAAATTTTAAAAATATATACAATTTATAAGAAAAATCGAGATTAGGCCAAGTGCCGCAGTTACCGAACCCGATCACGACAAAAATAATCAAAAAAAAATAATATCTAACTCTTATTCAGTAGGCGTACTGAATATGAATATACGTACCGAAAAAAAAACAATAAAAATATAGATAGTTAGTACATAAGCGTATAAGGGTGTTAGTTAAATATACGTGGTCATATACGTTTAAGCGAAATTCAAGTGGGTATAATTTAATATAATTGGGAAATATGTATTTTCAAAGGTCAATGGGAATTCTGACCCCCTAACATTAAGAAGGCACAAGTCTACGAAGAAAATATAAGGTACAAAGAAAACAAACACAAAAGTCGCTGTTTGGTGGAATGCCCCTCCAGACTTAAAGGGTGTACTGGCCTTCGCGTTAAATTTTGCTGAGCTATCTTTCGGTCTCAGTGCACCCCACCGCAATGCTGCAAAGGGCAGTCACGCATGCCCCCCCTGAGACATGTGGGGTGACTGAGGCCCGATAGTCAGTCGTGGTTGGAGTCCCAGCCCACTCCATCGCAATACGAAGGCGCTCAGGAGCGCCAGCGCAGACCTATGGAGTGAGATGGGTTCAAAAGAAAAATGTATATATTTTTTTTTCCAAAAAAAAAAAAAAAACCCCAAAAAAAAACCCAAACAATCGAAAAAATATTCGGCAAAAAAAACTACTACAAAAACTATTTAAACTAAACCCCACTTAGCGGACTATTTTTCCCCCATTCCCATGTTGACATATCGGACCACTGAACAATTTGGAGAAAAAACAAAGTCAAACTACAAAAAAACTAAGTGCGTTTAGCACTGCCTCACCGGGTGAATGCAAAACTTCGGAGGACGTGACGTGAAGTCTCAGAGAAGCCTTCGGTTGCTGACCAAGAGGACCGATCCGAACCAGCGCACTCAGCTCCACTCATCCCGCCGCAACGCAGCAAGGAGCAGCAATCACATGCCCCCCTGGGACTTGCGGGATGGTGAAGCCTCATGTGCCAGTCAGGACCAGTAAACCTCACCAGACCTCAGGCTACCCCGTTGGGCGCCATCTGTTATGGTACGCATACATTGGGAGCAGCAGTGAGTGCAGGCGGCATGACACAATGGGGTGCACTGTGGCTAGTCATGTCGGCTAGGCGGCGTTCTTGCCTCACTCCTGTTCCCTGCGCCATAGCAGAGAAAAGTCATGCCTGTCAAACGTCTTAACGGACGGACACATAGCAATTCAAATTTCAAAAATTAAAAAAAAAAATCCGTTAACAAAAAAAGCTGAAAAAGAAACGAACGTTAAATTTAAATATTTGAAATAAACTGAAAAAATCCAAATAAAACCAAACCAACCTAAAATTCTGAAATAAAAAGTAATGAACCAAAGCAAAAACCTAAGGCCGAATATAAGGGCGCCACCGATGGTGATGTGACGACCGGTGCTAGCCCTCCCTTTTCCGTGGCTATCAGCGCACTCTAGTATTGACAGCCCCATTATAAAGTCCCTGATGTGCCTTCCTAAATAAAAAGGTTAGTCAGCATTCCCATTTTATATTATAATTTTATTCGCAACAATTCATTTTCCTTATATCTAATTCCTAAAGCTAGTTAATCTAAATCCTAACATAAAAAAGTAAGTATTCTTAAACAGCTAGCGTCTTCTTAAGTCTACGGTTAGTATCTCAATCGTAAAACTATAATTTAGGTAAGTATTAGTGTAGATAATTGTGGGCAAGTAGTCTAATCCATTTAAATTTAGGCTAAGTTAAGGTATAGGGGTATATCCGGTAAGTGTGTCCGGTAGATACGTCAGGTAAGTATGTCAGGTAAGTGAAGAGTAACTAAAGTAGGGTATAGTTAGAGTAAGTCTGGCAGGTGTATTTAAGGTAAGTCAGGCAAATTAAACAGGTGAGTAGGTCTGGTAGATAACTTTAATGTAAGTAAAGTTAACAAGGTAAGTATGGGTAAGTAAACTAAGCCAGGTAGGTAAGCTAAGTTAGCCTAGTTAGTTTCTAAGTTATGGTTTTAATTCGGTTTTTGGTATTTAAAATTTTATCTTTTTATCTTCTATCCTCTCTTTTCTTTTTGTTCATATAGCGTTTCGTTTCCATTTTATATCATCTCACTTCTATTTAATTATTTATAATTTTATTGTATTATGATTGTGGCCATTTCTTTATTATAATTTAGTATTTTATTTAAGATTTTATTTATACATTCTTTTCCGTTTTATTTATTTGAGATTGATACTTATTGAGGATTATGTTATTTAAAATGTATCTTATTTTATTTAATTGATTTATTTTATTTCTATTTAAGGTCATTGGATTTTATTGATTTTTATTTAATTTATTGTTAGTTAGTTTAATTTAATTTCACTTTAATTTAATTCAATCTAATTTTATTTAAGATTTTATTATTAGTTTTTTTTTCTATTTAATCTAAGTTAATCAATCCTAACTTTTATTTTCGTATATACCTATAAATGCACACATGCATATACATGCTTACACGTATTCACCCATATATATACATATACAGATAAGGATAAGAAAAAAAAAACTTTATGTTCTATTATTAAATTCCTTTTTTTCTCTATAATTTTAAGCTTACTTTTAATTTCTTTTTTTTTTTTGCAAATTTCTATTTTTAAAGATTTTGGTGTTTCTTCCTTTTCTTTATTTAGAATTAGGTTGGTTCAAGTAATTTTGCTCTATGTCCTCTTTTTATGGCTTTTCAAAACCCTATCTCTTTTATTATAAACTGGTATACGCACGTGCATGTATATGCATATATGTATATTTATATGGGTATATTTACAAATAGGATTTTTTT
>NW_023474372.1:0-2130 GCF_013731165.1 Rhagoletis pomonella
TAATGCTATACAAAAATGTCATACATCTTATTATTATATTAATATTATAAAAGTGAAAGTTTGTATGTTTGGCTGTTTGGGAAATCATCACGCCGAAACGACTGCACGGATTTGCATGAAATTTTGTACGCAGATAGCTTATAAGCTAGATTGGTTAATAGGGTATCATTTTAAGAGTTGCCACCTGCTAAAAAAGCTTAATTTATTTAATATGCGGGAACGACTGAATGGATTTGCATGAAAATTTGCACACAGATAGCTTATGACCTAGGTTGGAAAATAGGCTACTTTTCTTAAGAGTTGCCACCTGTTAAAAAATTTCATTAAATTAATACGCGGAAACGACTGAATGGATTTGCATGAAATTTTGCGAGCAGATAGCTTATGACCTACAGTGGAAAACAGGCTAGTTTTTTGGAAAAGTTGCCACCTGTTAAAAAAGTTTAATTAAATTAATACGCGGAAACGACTAAACGGATTTGCATGAAATTTTGCACACAGATAGCTTTTGACTTAGGTTAGAAAGCAGGCTACTTTTTTTTTAAGAGTTGCCACCTGTTAGAAATGTTTAATTTAATTAATACGCGGAAATGACTAAACGGATTTGCATGAAATTAGAACATAGGTAGGTTAGAAAGTAGCCTACATTTTTTAAGAGTTACCACCTGCTAAAAAAGTTTAATTACATTAATACGCGGAAAGGTCTGAACGGATTTGCATGAAATTTTGCAAGCAGATAGCTTATGACCTACAGTGTGAAAATAGGCTAATTTTTTGGAAGAGTTTCCACCTGTTAAAAAAGTTTTGATTAAATTAATACGCGGAAACGACTGAACAGATTTGCATGACATTTCGCACAGAGATAGCTTATGACCTAGGTTGAAAAATAGGCTACTATTTTAAGAGTTATCACGTATTAGGAAAGTTTAATTTAATTAATACGCGTAAATGACTGAACTGATTTGCATGAAAGTTTGCACACAGATAGCTTATGACCTAGATTGGAAAATAGGCTACTTTTTTAAGAATTGCCACCTGTTTGAAAATTAAATTTTGCTCAAAGATGGTTTATGACCTGGATTGAAAAATAGGCTACTTCCTTAACCGGTTTCCCGATCAGAACGAAATTTAATACACTTACCACGGATTTCGGAAGGATGGTCTTGGACTGAAAGTAAGTCCGATAACTCAAGGCCCCTCCAATACAAATTGCAATTTTCACATTACTTACATATCTCTGGAAGTATTTGTGGAAGGGAACTGAAACTTGGTATAGTGATATGTATTTGAAATTAATATTGGCATTAATCGATTGATGTTTTATTCAGTTAGTTAATTCGATTAAATTCAATCTGATTACAGTTAATCATGATTAATTTTAATCCGACTAATCAGCTAATGGTAACCGCGATTAAAAAAATAATTTTTAATCGTTAACTCTTAAAATTAAGATTAAATGATCAAGTAGGATTGGTGATTAATTAAGTTATGCTGGAATTTCCCTGTGCACACAAAGCAAGTTAATCCGGTATGCCTAAATCAGGTTTACTCATCAATCTAAACAATTTGGTGTGCATTTTCATCAAGATATATACCAGCAAACGTTTTACAAACTAGGTTTGTAAAAGTTCCCAGTTTATGTATTACTAATAACAATAATTATAATTTTTCTATATTATGTGCTTTTTATAAGCGTAAAACACAAAATAATTACTATAACTGGTGTTTGGTTTCAAACTCGGACAAACTAGACAAATTAATTAGATTTTATTTTTAATTGGATTAACGATTAACGTTTTAAATTAATTAAACGTAATCGCAGCCAGCGATTAACGATTAAAAAAATGTTATCATTAATCGAACAGTTGATTACGACTAATTAGTGTTAATCGTCAAACGCGATTAACATTTTAATCGTTAATGTATAATCGTTAATAAGATTAACAGTTTGCCAACACTGTGTGAAATCATGTTCATATTCACGGAGAAAAATGGACGTTTTTGGAAAATTGGCGTAGCACCTCCCATACTGACTGAAAGTTTCATATTGCATATCTCTTCAAATGTTTGGGGTAAAGCACTCAAGCTTGGTATGGAAATACATGTGTATGTATGTATGTGAAACTAATA
>NW_023474372.1:2140-3499 GCF_013731165.1 Rhagoletis pomonella
CTTGGCACCGAGATATGTATACAAAATTGATTCCATACTCATGGAGAAGAATTTGCGTTATTCGAAAAGGGGACATGGTTCCTGCTGTACAAATTTACTGTTTTATACTACTTATCTCTGGAGGTGTTCATGGTAGAGTACTGGGTTTGGTACTGGGGTATGTAAAATCAATTCTAAATTCATGGAAGAAGATTAGGGTTATAAGAAAAAGGGGCGTGGCACTTCCAGTACAAATTTACTTTTTCTTGCCACATATCCCTGGAAGTGTTTGTGGAAGAATACTGGAATTTGGTATGGAGTTGTGTATACAAAATGTATCAATTGCTCATGGAAAAAATGTGAGTTATTAAAAGGGGAGGCATGTCGCCTCCCATACATACTAAAAACTGCTTAATACATATCTCTGGAAGGATAGAAAATCTCTCGAAGTATTTTAAATTTGTTATGGAGATTTATTTTATAAGTGCCGTACTGACAGAATAAATTTCATTAAATGGAAAAGGGAGAGCCGGGTTCGGCCTTGTAATCTAAAGCTCTCTTGAGGCATTTGCTGCAGTAATGAGAAGTGGTATTTTATCAAGGCCAGGTTACTAAATTTGAGTTGGAAATATTAGAACCCGCCGTGGCACCTCCAAGAAGGTTACACGTTCACGCGCCGTATACCTGGAACCATTTTAAGGTAAACTTAGAGGGATTGATTTCTTTCGTATGCCTAGCGCGCAGACGAGATTTTATAATTTCATAGTTTTAAACGGCCTAAATACCTTAACTCGCTTAAAAAATAACGAGCTATAACGAAATGGGCACAGAAATAAAATCTAACATCATTAAATTATTTTTCATATCTGTATAAAAGCGCGGTGTGAAACCCGCGGGTATAAGCTAGTATAAAATAATTGCCTTTCGAGGGGTTTCCGCTGTTAGAAATTTTTTTTTCCAATTTAGGTGTTATCCGGGCCAAGGATCGACTCATCTCTAACCACTCAGCCCCAGCCAGCGGCCGCCCTCTATTCGAGTTGACCTAACATATATGAAATAACAGACATATCGCATACCGTATTCAAAAAAGTCACAACTCAAAATAATACGTTCGTCAGAAAATGCGAAAAACTATTTCGTATCACATGCTAATCATATGGGCAAGGGCGACTTTACCTTATGTTTTTTTTTAACAAATTATAACAAAAAGTTGCTTCAGCTTTTTCTGAAAGGTATATAAAACCTCTGTGTACACTTTTAGCGCATAATTTCAAAAATACCCAATTTTGAGTTGTGAGTTTTTTGAAGACGGTGTGTGATATTTTAAAATTTGTAATGCTATACAAAAATGTCATACATCTTATTATTATATTAATATTA
>NW_023474373.1:0-3499 GCF_013731165.1 Rhagoletis pomonella
AACGTTAACGTCACGGTCATGCGAGGGTGAGTTTTCATTAACTCGCAGATCCCATAAGATAAATCGTGTCAGCTCACTAGTTTTCCGTTTTTACGTCCATGGGTAACATGGGCGCATTTACATCTGAAAAAAAAAGTATTCTCAGCGGTATCAATGATTGGTGGATTGATATAGCCTGCGTTTCTTTATACATTCCTGATAATACCATTTCACAGCCGGAATAAACAGAATGCGTTTGAAATATACGTTAACATATCATCAGGAACGTTCTAAAGAATAAGTAAACATAAAAGTTTATTCCAAATGTTTAGAGTGAATAAAGAAATGCAGCCATAGTTGAAAATGTTGCGGCATATTTATAATTTATAGGGCATTACCAATGGTCCTGAGTTTCTCTTGGGTATGCAGGTTACCTTTGTGTACGTAGCACCAGGTGCATGGATGGCTGCCTGGAATGCGTTCCGATTCCAAGGAAAATATTTCCAAGTTTCAAGTCAGTGGCGATAGTACCAGTAAAATTAGAAGGCCCAGCAAATACCATAGATGAGATACATTATAAAAATTCTGTTCACGTGCTAATGCAATTATGAATAATTCCTTAACGCCAGAATCTCTGAATTTTTCCGCGACTTCTGCGTCTTCTAAAGTTTGACTATGTAGCGTTTTTATATTTACACATGGATTTTATCGTTCAGTTTCAATGATAGACAAATTTTAGACAAGCCCCTACCCTAGCTACCCCAAAGTTTTTGTTAAATAAAATAAAATTAAATATGTAAAAAAAGGAAACACGGACAAAACTTTAAATCGATTTTTTTGGAAAAGGGCTCAGTAGGTGATTTTGAATTAAATTCGAAACTGTTTCCGAACCAGAAACACATCCCCGAAAAAACCGGATGTAGAACAACCTTAGGGTTAAACGCAATCGTGGCACACTCCAAACTCCGCGGATCCCGCACGTGTAATCCCTCATTACCGATCCCGCAAAAATGGCGCGGGATCCCGCGTTTGTTATTAATAAATATGAATTTCTGTTTGTGTGTTATCGAATAACTCAAGAACGGCTCAACGGATTTCCTTCGTTTTGATTTAATTTTCCGTTCTGTCCGTAGAAGGTTTGGAAAGAAAAAATTAAAAAAAAATGGTGTTCCCAGATATCTGAAATATAAAAAAAATCAAAATTTAAATGAGTCGCAACATTGTTATTTTACTGAGAATATATAAAAATTTTAAGATAGAAAAAAATGGGATTAAAAAAAAATCTTTATATATAAAAATTGATTTGCTGATTGTGTATTATCGAATAACTCAAGAACGGCTCATCGGATTTCCTTCGTTTTTATTTCATTTCATTCCTTTCTGTCCGTAGAAGGCTTGTAAAGAAAAAATTGAAAAAAATGTTGTTCCCACATATCAGAAATATAAAAAAATAAAAACTTTACATGAACCGCAATAATTTTATTTCACTGAGTATGTAAAAAAAATATGTATATAAAATAATTTGGAGGGGGGTGCCACCATTCGAAAAAATCTTCATATATAAAAAGGAATTGCTGTTTGTGTGTTATCACATAACTCAAGAACGGCTCAACGGATTTGCGTCGTAGTCTCTTCATTTTGTTTCCTTCTGTCTGTAGAAGGTTTGAAAAATATTGATAAATGGTGTTTTCCAGATATCTGAATAATGAAAAAAAAATTATTTAAATGAGCCGCAGTAATGCTAATTCCATATATCTGAATTATGAAAAAAAAAATTTATTTAAATGAGCCGCAGTAATGCTATTTCACTAAGAATGCACAAAAAAATTAATATAGAAAAAGATTGGAAACGGTTGACACCATTCGAAAAAAATCTGTATATATAAATATGAATTGATGTTTGTGTGTTATCGCATAATTCAAGAACGGCTCTACGGGTTTGCTTCGGTTTTATTTCTGTCCGTAGAAGGTTTGTAAAGGAAATATTGAAAAAAGGGTGTTCCCAGATATCTGAAATATAAAAAAATAAAATCTTTACAGGAGCCGCACTGAGAGTGTACTAAAAATTTTTATATAAAATAATTTGGATGTAATTAAAAAGACAAAATTGGATAGGGGTGCCGCCTTGGCTTGCTAACATTTTCTAAGATATGTATAGTACTCTTACGAAAAAATCTGAAAAAATAGAGAACACTTAAAATATATAAAGTATTTTATTTAAAAGAAGAAGTATACATTCGGACGGAGTAATTTGTTAGGAAAAAAATTTTCGAAGAAAGTGTATAGCAAAGTCAAATTCAACGATTAATTCTGAGCAAAAATGGCAAACGAACTATAAACCAAAAATGACGGTTACCGCTCCCAATTTTAAAATTAACAGTAGTATATTGTATGAAGAAAACACAAAATTCTGTAACTGTAAAAATAATTTCGTTAAAGAAAATTATAATACATTGGTTTTTCTTTGAAAATGGGGTGTCAAATTAAAGCGCTTGGGCTGTAGATGTGCCAACTGGTCTTATTTTTTTCGAAAAGAGTTGCCACCTGATGAACAATTAAAATCAAATTTTTCAATAATCAATACCATTAGATCCGTACCGTTCGTTCAAGTTTCAAAAGTGAGGTGTCAAATTAAAAGGCTCGGGCTGTAAATGTGCAATAAGGATTTTTTTTTTAAAGAGTTGCCACCTTTTAAAGACCTATCTATATTCAAATTATTTAAAAAATTTATCAGTTATTCAAAATTGGTATTAATTGAAATATTTTTGAAATGCTTTGTTTTTTAACTTAACTATAGAAGGGTTGCCACCTGTTTAAAGAATAAATTCAATTTGAATTAAGCGAAATAGGTAAGATAAGTATGTATGTATCACCATATGGGTGCCAAACGAAATGGATTTAAGAAAGTAATGGTTTGAAAAAATTTGAACACCTGCTTGAAATGCCGAATTTAGTTAACTTATACACAAAACACATGAAACATCAAAATATGAATGTCAAATGTAGGTGTGTAAAGAAGTCTTTATTTTCAACGCTAAGACTATTTTTGAGGTGATGTAATAGGGTTGCCATCTGTTTATATAGTTAAATTCAAAGTATTTAATAAGTTAAAAGAATTAATAAAATTTGCGTATCTATCTAAGGGGGTTCAAAGATCTTTATTTCCGAACAATATTTAGTGGGGTTGCCACGTGTTTAAAAAAAACAAACTCAACTTAATTTATCACTAATTAAAATATGTTCGAAATGTTAGACAAAGGAGCCTTAACAAGAGTTTAGCTTGAAAATAATTTTCAAGAGGGCTGCCATCAGTTTGAAAGGTTTAGTTTAATTAACTTATGCAAAATTTATGTGAATTATATAAATACGGGAGTCAAACGAAAGAGTGTTAAGAAATATTTAGTCTGAACATTTGGAACGTATGAGAAGGGCTGCCGCGTGTTTAAAAAGTTACATTCAAATTATTCAATAAGTTCGACGAATTATTAAAGGATGGGTATCAATCGAAATGGGTTTGAAA
>NW_023474374.1:0-3498 GCF_013731165.1 Rhagoletis pomonella
GAATAGACCTGTAAAAAAGTTGGATTAATTTGATAAATTGTACTGTGGTTGTGTGTAGCGGTGACAACAATACTAGAAACAATTGCATTGATCAGCGCTCAACAAATATCACTAACCAAATATCGAAGAAAATTATCGCTGGGCAGTCTACTCGTCAATTTATTACAGTGTGGGGCGACTGTTACACGTTCAATATTTATTGTGATTTTGAATCGTGTTACATATTGATGGATTTCAAAATAGTGATGGATCGCGCGGGAATACTAAATGTTCAATATTTATCGTATCTTAATGTTATTTTATTAAAAATCATCTATACGTTTTATTATTTGTATGTTGATACCACTTCTAATTTTTTCGAAATGCAACGCCGAGCCGTGAATTGTTATCACGAAAGATGGCACACGTTCAATATTTATTGACAGATCTTTTATCCATATATAGTGGAAATGAAAAAAGGAGGTTTGAACAGCAGCTTTTGCGGTGTATTTGGGCTCCTTAGCGCTTCGGTATATGCACTTAAGTAAAGGCTGGCTTTCACTATGTCAAACTCAGTGGCATTTGTCGTCAAATAAATGTGAAAACACATTGTCAAGTGAGACCAAAAAGCGGTTTATTGATGGATTTGGACCAGGATAGGTCTTTAGTCGTGTACATGCGCTTCGAAATCGGCTATCTGTCAGTTTTTGGCCCATACTTTCATCGGCAAAGGTGTGGATAAAGAAGATAAAGTTGCCAAATTTTGTTGTCAAAATATAACATAGTGAAAACCAGTCTTTAGTCATCGGCGGAACGCTTGTGGACTCAGTATATTGGATCAGTGTATTGGAGTCTCTATAACTATACAAGCCTTGTGTTTTTTTGGAATAAAGACTTAAATATATTCGGAAATTTTGAATTTTACTTGACGAATTCACAATATTCACGTTTTTCATAAAGATATATACATTTAAGAAAACTCCATTCAGTGCTATAATACGATTTGAGTTTTCCAGTTTATGGCAACACAAGCGGTAACTATGTACTTAGCTATTGATATTATTCTAAATTAAGCATTGATATTATATTTAACCTACATTTTGTTCATAAATAACACATCATTATATATATATTATCCTCGAAAAGACCGTTTTCTAATCATGAAGCGAAATTCCCCACAGTAAGTGTTGCCGTACGCGAAAAACGAAAACACTGCACACATGCCAAACGTACTCCTCCGGGAACAATTGGTGAAAAACTGCGAAAAGGTTTATTATAGCTGAAATACAATGCCGGCGAACGGCGAACTCACCACAGCGAAATTCGCGCTGTCAAAATTAGAACACCCGCAAGCATATGAAATTGAACACAGCCAAAGCGAAATACGAAGTTCGCTTGGCGGCGTTTCATGGCGATAGATTTATTTCTATCGCCCTGCTGGGCGATGACAGCTGTGCGTGCCAAAGGTGGCCGTATTTGTTTTTTGCTTTCAAAGTTTTAAAAGAAAACAACCTAAACACGACTTTTTTTTGTTGTTTGAAAAATATAGTTGTGGATTCGTTAAATCTGGCTTGAAACAAATTATTTATAATAATCTTTCTTTGTTTTACATTTATATTTGTTATCATTTCCTCATTTCTAAATATGGTTTAGTTTTTTCTAAATATGGTCACCCAAATTATAAAGGCGACCAAATGGGATCAGCTGTTTTCGCTACCGCTCTAATTCTGTTTAAGTAGGCGAAATAGCTGGGCGAACGGTGAACGACAGCATCGCCCAATTCGGCGAAGTTTGCCGTTCGCCGGTATTGTATTTCAAGCATTACTGTATATTAGAACTGGGATACTATCGATAGTACCGCCACTCGATAGTTTTCGAAACGATAGTTGAAGTCACCGATAGTATCGATATACTATCATCGTGAAAGTATTGAATGGGCCTGAGCACACTAGCCTGCAAGGCCGACTGAGCAGTCCACCACTCGAACGCACACTGTTTTGTATACGTGAACTACGCATGATTGTGTTAGTGCATGTGGCACATGCAAACAAAACGAAATAGAAAACATGTTGTCTATGTGTGCGTGTCAGTCCACCGCAGGGTTGCCACTTTGGTAAATTGTTACCAAAATTGGTAGAAAAAATTGGGTTGGTAAAAAGGTAAATTTTTTCTCTTTTTGGTAGATTTTTGTTGAATTATTTAGTTTGAAAAAAAAATAAAACTTTTCGTTTCCGTTTTATTTTTCGTAGTTATTCCTTTATAAGAAATTTCTTTCCAAAAGTGCAGTGTACTTTATTGCATTAATTTTCTAACACTTTAATGCACACTTTTTATATATGTACATACGAATAAATGTATATTGATAAAAGGCGAACATTCAAAAATCTTTTTACGGGAATTCCGAGAAGTTTTTGATTGTGTAAATATTTTAAATGATTATTTAAATAAAAAAAGAACGGACAAGTATGTATTTACCCACTTCGAGCCTTCGAAAAAAAATTAAATCAACGAATATTTTTATCAATGGCAATTGTTAAATAAAAATAAAAAACACAAAATACTGGCGGCAAAAAAATTAAAAACTGCCAACGGGAATTTTTAGCTGGAAATTGTTGATTAATCTCAAGTATTATGGGCTATAAAACTCCATAATTTGAATTTTTTTAAACGTTGTATTTAGCTTGAAACCTTGATTTTTAAATGTTTGGCTAAAGCGCAAACAATGTTCTTATAAAATGATACCAAAAAAATTTGGCTTGAAAAAAATGGTGAATATAAAAAAAAAATCACCAAGCATTTTTGGGTCACTGTATTTATCTATAATATCTCCAGTTTAAGTTTTTTCAAATGATGAAGTTTCGTTGTTGCCTTTAGTTTAATCACTTTCGCTTTTGGTTGAAGGAAACTGAGAAGTTGCCATTAATATGATCTCTTAAATAAAAAGTTCCTTAAACACAATTTGAATTCTTATGGAATTAACTAAAACAATAACGAAACTATAGTTTTCATTAAAATAACACAATTGGTAGATTTTTTTCAAGTGGATGGTAAGTATATTTTTTCGTCAGTGGCAACCCTGGTCCACCGTCAATCCGCGATTTTCGCGGACTGAAATGAGCGAGGTAAACTCGAACTCTCTTCCCCCTCTTATCCACACAAAACCGGTTTTAGGCGGACTGAGCAGTCCAGTGTTCGGACGCCCTATTGAGACACTCATTTGCTTGAAAATTAAATTATTAATAAATCTATAAAATTTATGAATTACTTTGTAAATTAAAAAAAAAACTATATATATACTTTTTTTAAATTTGAGTGTATCAAAAATAAATTATAATAATAAAATAAAGTTATTAGTTGTGTTTGTTTACTCATTTCCAGTAAAATCCAGTAAAAGTTTTTACGAATTGTCATGATTTGGCGTTTGCGTACGCAAAAACTTGCAAAGTAGGGGAAATTGAGAGAGCGAAAATTGACAGTTGAAGTTGTAAGGTTTTACTGGATCAAATTTTACTTGTAAGA
>NW_023474375.1:0-3498 GCF_013731165.1 Rhagoletis pomonella
ACATATACATATGTATGTATCATATGCACGGATCGCAAGTATTCATCATAGTCTAAAAGCGAGTTCGCGGCTGAAGTCTTTTGTTTTCGACCCTTCAAACCAAGCGACTTCCTTTCGAGAGTTTCGCTTATTTCATTGTCATTTTTTCTATTTTTGTTTCCAATGGGGTGTGCAGTGTTGCTCATTGCATTTGTACAGGCCTTATTTTTATATGTCGGTCGTGGAACTGTGGGAAATTTTGGACTGTTGTTTTTTTAATGGCGGGAACAGTAAATTTCATTACCGAATTGAATATATTTTTTTTTATTAAATACTAGAAACTGATTTTAGAAAAGATTTCTATGCACGAATTTAAAAAAAGAAATGTTTATTCATATCAGCATATGTGTGGTGAAAGTCGATTTTTTAAACCTTTCAAAAGTAATATGTTATTAGCGACAAATTTGAGATGTTAGTTGAGGTAGTAAAAAATTGTTGTACCAAATTAGTCGAAAATGTCCCACTGTGTGCGGGTTTGATTTAACCCTTTTGGTTCAGAGACTTATAAAAATCAAAGGTTTACCGTCGCAAAGGTTTCTTTCAATGTGTTTAGTTAAAATATTTATTGGAGCAAACAAATAGAAATAAAAAAGATAATCTTAAGAATTAAAATAAAAAAAAATAAAAATTAATTATTAAATAAATGTGTGTAGACTATAAATTTATATGAAAATTTTTATTTATTACAAGCTTTTATTATGCTTGCCTGTGTGTTATCAAATCGTACAATCAATTTTTAACCAACTTTGTTACTTACACATATAAAAAGAAATAACTTCACAAAAAAAACTCCTCGATAGGTGGTGCAGGAGTCGAGATATTTCGAAAATTCTTATTTATGGTCCGATTTATTTATGAATTGTTAGGTTTTTTCATTACAATGCTTTTATCAATTTCGAAGTGTGTGGGGTCAGACACCATTTATAGCAAAGTTTCTGTAAAACCTAGTCATAAAACCATACATACAATTAGTCTCTAGAGGTAGATGTCGCCTTGTCGTAAGTAGTTAAATATCGCGCCTAAAATGAAATTAATTGCTGCTATATGTACATATGTATATACATACTAAACGTGAGCACAAAACATTTTTCTTGCAACTAGTACAAATAGGAATCGAATAAGAATCTTAGTTGTACTAATTTGTATTTGCACAAATATTTGTGTGGTGTATTTTGCGCAATAGTCTTCTGTTCTCTCTTCACTGCAAGTAAAATTATTATAATATCTGTTGCAAAATTTTATACAGACAAGACTATAAATTAGAAAACAAATAAAATAAGAAACCTTTTTAATATACCACGCTTTTATAAATTTACTAAAAAGAAGAAAATAGTATTTTTCGGTCTCATAGAATTCGTTTTGATAACTTTTGATTTTTAAATTTTAGCATAAAACATTATAAACAATTTATGAGTAATATATGGATGTACATACATACATATGTGGGTATATGAGTAATGATCGCTTGAAACCGATCTCAATTGTGTACCTGCGCTGTAGGAAGTTTAGGTCTATGTTATGTAGTTTGACTATTGTCAATAAAATCCAATGCTTTTTATTGTATGTGTTCCACGCTTCTCGTTTTCAATCTAATAAATTGTTTATAATGACTTTAACTAAAATTTCAAAATATTTTTTTTACTTTTTAATCCATTTATAAAAGCGTGGTATATTAAATAGTTTTTTTTTAATCTTATTTATTTTTTATTAATGACCAACGTTTGTTTAATAATTTTCTGATAATAAAAATAAAAATGATAGAAAGATCTATAAGCATTTGCCGCAAAAGGCCAATTTGAAACATTAACTATTTTTCTTAATATTTTAATATCGTTTCGAAACTTGCATCAATTTGATACAAACGACATATGCGGGTTAAATGGAAAGAAATAACTAAAAAAATTGACGTTAGGTGGTGCGGTTTTAATTAGATTTTTTTACTAACCTCTAATAAAAGCTTGTCTTAAAAAATCTTGTTTACATTACGTGCTTTATTTGTATCGCCAAACTCTAAAAAAACATTTTCCTTGTACTCATAAATAAATCTCCTACAGTTTTATGTGCTCTACTTTTCCTTATAAAATCAAATAAAAATACATATGCATGTATGTATGTAGGTGCGTTTGTATGTATGGTGTATGGACAGCTATGCATTTTTATGCTAAAGAAATAAAAATTATTACATCATAATGGAAAAATGTAATAAATTTTGATTTCATTTCAATAAACTAAACACTAGACAATTCACTTACTACTTTTCGAATAATGAAAATAGCCAAAAACAACTTTTTAAATGGAAATTCAAGTGTCGCGCTTTTGCGTGCATACTCATATAAATATATTTATATTAGGGTGGGTCCTTAAATGCAGGAAGCAAATTTTTACATCAGATTTCTTAATCCCCAAATCCTACATCGATGCTACTATAGTCGAAGATATCACATATAAATTTTAGTTGGAGACGAGTAAGGTGTGTCGCCCAAGGTTCAAAGTTCAGATTACCCTATGAAGACATCTTAACCGACTCCAAGCGATACCAAAATTTATATGTGATATCTTCGACTTAATTAGTATGGATTTTGGGTATTAAATAAAAAAAAATATTTTTTAATTCTTTGAGTCTCTATAAAGGCATCTGTACGTTGCCCTCTGTGCGCTACGCCTTAATCGTCTCCAATCGGGACCAAAATTGTTTATATATCTGGTATCTGTGACCGTGGCATTACCGATTGAGGGGCGTGCCTGAAAAATATCGTTCATTTAATTTTAAGGCCCACCCTAATGTATTTCATATTTTTCAACCATTTATATTAATACTCAATATGTGTTCCTAATAGTATGACTCGAGTACGAAAATTACTTGCAAATTACGACTATTCAACACTCATAAATTCCATGGCAAACAATAGTAGCAGCAGCAATAAAAACAACTGCGCAAACGTGCTGCAGTCGCGCAAAAGTAAACGAAAGTAATTGTGAGGGGGATTTGTCGGCAACGGCGCACACACTGACGTAGGCGAGACATTAAGCCGCCATGTTATTCGAGCATGACGTTATTGAGCTTTTGCTGTTTTTGTTTTTGCTTTTCGATTCAAAAAAAAAAAAATTCAGAAATATTTGGTGATTTATCAGAAAATCGAAAAATCGCAACCAACGCAAAATGTCGCCAGCCACATCAGCGTACGACTAAAACATCGAAAGTCGGACACACGTGTTAGTTGTTTGCAAAAATAAAAATTATTACAATGGCATAAAAATTGCAAAAAAAATTTAAATTTTTTCAATCAAAACAAAGAACACATAAAAGTTTTCTGCATGCATACATATCAATGTACATATGTACATATGTATATATGTACGAATGTACATACTTTGGAATTCTCTTCGCGGCGGCACACATACATATGTACATACATATGTATGGCTAAAGTGCCTCAATTTTATTTTATTGTTAGTTTT
>NW_023474376.1:0-3497 GCF_013731165.1 Rhagoletis pomonella
ACATTTGGTAGAAACTGCTATAGCCGAGACTCCACTCGTGGTCCTTTGTTATACGGAGTGTTGGGGTAGACTGCGATTTGCCTTATGGTTCAAACCTTTCAAGCTTTATTATGATACTAGAGTGCCAGTTACTGTCGAAATTCGACAGTTTTTCTAGTTGTAGAAGCCTTGGAGGGGTTTACTAACTTAACACGTAGCATTTTTTATCTGAGAAGGTCTTTGGAGGATTTCGGCAGGACTTCGGATTGACCCGATACTTTCAAGTTTATCGATAAATTTCAATGATTTGATACATATCGAAAGTTCGATGAATTTCAAGAACACTAAAATTCGATAACTCAATAAAATTCGTTAACTCGACCAATTTCGATAACTGTAAAATTCGATGGCTCGATAAATTTCGATAACTCAAAAATGTTAAAACTTTGGATGCCTTTATAAATTTTTACTTTTGACATCTCCACATTTTTTCGAAAACTATCTAAACATTTTGATAACTCGTTACACTTTGTTAAGGCGATTAAATTCGATAAGCAGTGATATGTCGATAAGCTTATATAACCTTGAAATTTCGATAAATGGATATATTTTGAAAATTCCATAAACTTCGATTCGTTGAACCAACCAATTTCAGTAGATCAATAATTATCGATAACTCTGTAAGTTGAAAGGACTCCATGCATTACGACACCTCGATAAATTTCGTTAAGTCAATAAATAATGATAATTCAATAAATATCGATAACTTGATACATTTCTTAAACTTGACAAATTTCGTTAATCCCACACGTTTTTATAGCTCGATAGCTATCCGTAAATTTGGACAACTAAGTTTCTGTGTCTATAAATTTCGACAACTCAGTAAACATTGATCAGTTGGAATAATTCGATACGTTGCGTAAATAAACTTCGATGATTCGATAAATTTCAGTAACCTTTATGGCTGATTTTATTTCGATTCCTATCAGATTTCAACTCTGTTAACCTAATTCTTATGTATTTCTCATTGTCTCAATTTTCGCCTTTATCTCAATTTTCGTCTTTATCTTCACTTTTGCCTTTTTTTTGTCTTCATCGTTATCACTTGTTTCTTCATCTTCATATTTATCTTTATTTCAAACTTTAATTTCAAATACGAAGTAAAACAAAGTGCGAAACAGCTTAAATTGTACAGGTTGCAAAAACAACCATATACCAACCAATTTCGAAACAATAAAAACTCTCCTCATCTACAGAAAATTACCTTTCCAACGGTGTTTTTGGTTTTGAAATCGGTAACTTTACCTTGGTCTTCATCTTTGCTTTTATCTTTCACATCTTTGCTTATATCCTTTTCTTTTTCTATTAACGTAGATGAGATGAGGTGCGATGACGTGATAAGATGTGGCGTGATTTTATGTGATGTGATAGGATGTCATGCCATGTCATGTCATACGATGTCAGATCATGTGATGTCAAGTCATGTGAAGTCATGCCATATAATGTGATGTAATATCATATAATGTCATGTCACGTGATATCGTGTGATGTGATATCATATTATGTGATGTAATATCATGTGATGTGTTGCCATGTAATGTGATCACATTCCATGTTCCGATTAGTATATCGATAACCCTGTTGATAACTGTGTCGATAAAAAATACCGATAACAATATCCATAAAGATAGAAAAATACAACGATTGTAAAGTCGATGAATTCATCGATAAATACAACAATCTTCAGTATCGATTATTGTACGTATCGTTAACAATATAAATGACTAAATCGATAACAAAATCAATTATTTAATCGATTATTATGCCGATAACAATATCCATTATTGTATCGATAACAATATCGGTTATTATATTGATTATTATATCGATTGAAATAGCGGTTATTAAATCAATAACAGTATCGATAACAATATCGATTATTTTATCGATAGCAATATCGATTATTATATCGATAAAAATATCGAGTTTTATATCGATAACAATATCGATCTTCATCCTCATCCTTTTTTTTATTTATCTTTATTTTTGCATATTCCTCTTCTCCTTTACCTTAAAGTGTTTAAATTTACTTTGATCTTCGTTTTTGCCTGTACCTCTAGGCATCTTTGTTTTTGTTTTTATTCTCAAACCGCTAAACCGCTGAGAACTATTTCCATGTGCATTATTCCCCTTGGATTTGACAATTTACTCCCAACCAACCAACTGCCGCTAAAGAAGTTTCACTTCATAAATTCAAGAAATGTTCTTACCCTTTTAGTTACTCTAATTCTTATGTATCTGTCATTGTCTTCATTTTCGTCTTTATCTTCACTTTTGCCTTCTTTTTTTTGACTTCATCATTAGCATTTATTTCTTCATCTTCATATTTATCTTTATTTCAAAGCTTAATTTCAAATGTGTAGTGAAACAACAGGCGAAACATGTCAAATCAATATATCTCTTAAACGAACTACGCTGGGGAACTGAGACTTGGCACGGATGCATAAATTGTAAATACCGAATAGCCCGATCACCTTAGACCAAAATCAACGTAAGATTCAAAAAAAAATCCGGGAAGAAATTTTTTGACGCAGTTAGGTGTATTCTGTTTAAGTGAACACAAAATGAAAATTTTTACCCCAACTGCGATACGGGAAGTGTCCGCCATCTCAGATTTTATGTTTTTTACGATTTGCGCGCGAATTTTGCATTTCTCGCGAAAAAGGGTAAACAAATTTGTTGAGAATTCGATTCCCTACAATTTCCATGTGTCTATCAGTTTTTTAAACAATTATTTATTGCTAATAATATGCAAAAAAATGCCCAAAATTAGGCAAGTGGCGCGGTTTTTTCGAATCTTTAGCAATTTCTATTTGAAATAAGTGGCCAATTTAAATGGCGAAGTGGTAGAGGACAAAATTTCCAATAAACGCATTACCGCGCCACTTACCCAATTTTGCGCATTTTTTTGCATATTATTAGCGATAAATAATTGTTTTAAAAAATGATAGGTACTTGAAAATTATAGGGAATCGAATTCTCTACAAATTTGTTCTCCATCTTCTTTCGCGAGAAATGCAAAATTGGCGCGCAAATCATAAAAAACACAAAAGGCAAGATGGCGGACATTTCCCATATCTCAATTGGGGAAAAAATTTTTATTTTGTGTTCACCTAAACAGGAGACACCAAACTGCGTCAAAAAATCGAATGCTAAATTCGCGCGCAATTCGTAAAAAACACTAAATCCAAAATGGCGGACATTTCCCATATCGCTATTGGGGAAAAAATTTTAATTTTGTGACCACCTAAACAGGAGACACCTAACTGCGTCAAAAAATTTCTTCCCGGAATTTTTTCGTTGAAAAAATCTAAAGTGATTGGGCTAGAACTTATGGCGAAAATTGGCAGGTATAGGAAAAGGGGACCTGGCACCTCCCATAAAAACTGCACATCTCCTGTCACTTATCTCTTTATACTTTACTTTCAGAGAAAAGTGGCAGGTACTGCAAAAGGGGG
>NW_023474377.1:0-3497 GCF_013731165.1 Rhagoletis pomonella
ATTAACACATTTCTTCACACAACTACACGCAACAAAGAACAAAACAACAAACAAAAAAAAAAAAACAAAGCAAACGGAGAAAACTTTTCTCAACTTTGCGTTGCGTTATTTCATTTAATTTCTTACGCTTTTGTTGTGCCGCATACCTTGCGCCATTGTGCGCAGATCGCTTCGCATTGTTTGACGCTGCGGCTTTTGTAGCTGCGAGTCTGGTCGCTGCTGACCGTGAAAAGTCATTCATGTGCATTATTCTGGCATCACTGGTACGACGCACACCGCAGAACACGCACAAACACGCACAGTAGTAATACAGCAAACATAGCTGATGAGGCTTTCTGCACATTGGTCGTCCAATCATAGTTGCTTCATCGTCAGAGCGAGACGATAACCCAACTATGATTGGACGACAAGTGTGCAGTTAGCCTAATACTAACGTATATTTGTATGTTTATGTATGTATGCATGTACGTATGTATGTATTGATGCAGGAAAACGCCTTCATGTTGTTCTACAAAGTTGAGGTTACTCATACGCACTGCTGGCCGCTGTGTCGCAAATTGTTGGAAAGTGTGCACGCGCACTTGAGTTCCACTTCACCCACCCCTTATCTACTACTCTGCACTCATACTCACGAACAATTACTCTTTTATATATATGAAGGTGTATGAAAGCGTGCTTTGTTGGGACAACGTTCGAAAATAGTTTAAATACCAAATACTTACATACACACACACACACATTTGTATTAGAGTGCACAGGTAATTCTACCATATATGTATAAGGAAATACGCATAAACACAAGTCATTGATGCAAACATTTTTTATGAGAGCCAAAGAACTTCGCATTCCTTTTCAGCAATGGTATTATCCGTTTTACTTTTTTCCATTTCGACTGAACTCTACGTCCGTCTTTCCGTGAATATGAGAAATGTATAAATTTAATAAGTTTTTGACTGCAATACTTAAAATGTGCAAATTTAGTGCCAAAGTCAAGGTCTTGGTCTCCTCAAAGCTTACGCGGAGTTGCAGATGATATTTTATATTAGCTAGAAAGAATGAATTTCTTAGAAGGTACGAAAATACGCTCTACTTACCTCTGTTGTTGTTGTTGTTTTTGTTGTTGTTGTTGTTGTAGCGGCTTACTTCGCCCTGCTCAGATCGGTTTGTCCCTTAATCGTTCTCGTCAAGCTTGACCAACGGGAGGTCCAGGAAGCGTTGGACTAGAGGGAGAGGGGCGACAATCATTGAGCACACCGGCATTTACATATTCTACTCAGGTATGTAGATGGTGAACCTTCCGCAGTATCCAGAGCGAAGTTGAGCTATGGTGTGTCTCCTCGTTCACGTCAAGTAACTGTGCTCGCAAAAGGCATTCACAGGTGGAGAGTTGGTGCAGGTTGAGACCGACTCCCTATGAATGCCTGTCGGTAAGCTAGCAAGTCCAAAGGGTGTTTTATAAACCTCTGACGGTGAGCATTTCGACCTCGGCAGGCAGGTGGTGCTCTGGCGGCATCATATGGCATCCCGTGGCATACCGGAGCGCCGTTGTTAGTTTTAGTTTTTAGTTTAGAACCGGCCGGCCAATTGTATGTGGCCAACAATGTTCGCTTGCCTTTTGGGTTTGTTCGCAGTTTGGTTCGCCGTCGATTTGAGTGCCCAGCTGTAGCCTGAGCTCTTTCGTTCGGACGATTTAAAGGGTGGGAGAAGATTTGCTAGGGGAGAGGGTTCGGCTCCTTTCAATGAAGAAGCAATATAATTCTGGAAAGGCAACCGTTTATTTTCAAGCACAAGTCGTCAATTACGGCGGATATTACACTCTTTTGTTGAACAGTTTGACCGGTTTCAGCAGTGAGACCACTCTCTCCATTTTCCAGATTCCGGAATAATCACAATGACCATGGACAAATTAGGGAGCTTTGTGAGATAGTCTACTTCCTTGGGACCCTATTGTTTCAGCATAAGCATGCATATTTCATCGGAACCTACGGCTTTGGAAGATTTCGCCTTCTCAATTGTAACCTGAACCTCACCGCAGGTGAAAGCAAGAGGCACAGGGGGATTACTGGGACTGACCTGGCGAAAGCTTTCACGCTCTTTGGCCAGAACAGCCTCTTCAACTGGTAAGTTTGGGAGGCTTTCCGAAATGCCTAAGAACAGGAATGAAGCAGACTGCCGCCGCAGGAAGGCCCTTGTGGAACTTACGCTCACCTGCATAATCATCAGTTGTTGTGGGAAAGGCAGCAAAGGTGCTTTCAGTAACTTTCGCAAAGCTGAAATTCTAGGGTGTTATCCCTACGGTCGATGTATGCTTCGATGAGACGATACTGCACGCTCGCTATCTCGATGGTGCACATTGTAACCGGCGCAGTTCAACAATTTTGAATTCCTGCGCAGCTTCGTCTCTTGGAACGCCGCTTTCAATATTCTGTGTCGAGCCACGAAGGTGTTTATCTACTCAATCTTGCTCTGGAGTCCATTGCAGTTGAATTGTACCATATTCGTGTACCTCTAGAGACTAATTACAATACGATATGTTAGTGAGAAGTAGTAGTAGTAGGTGACATCGCAGCAGGGAGTTACGCAGCACTGAAACAAGGGCCTAGAAAGTGGCTCGATCATTCTCGAGTGTGCGCACTCCAAAACATACCATAAAATGGCGTCAGCAAAGAGAGGAATTGCATTTAACTGATGTCGCATTACGGTTTACCCTGGACCCTGGAGTTCTAAGGCCTCAGCAGATTCTTAGGTGATTCCATCCACTGCTGGTATTTCACCTGACTCTACTGGAGACTGGGTGTAATCGTCTCTAGCATACGCAGCAGGTGTACATTTCTGGTCAATGGTTTGACTCGATGCCAGCCTTAAACAGAAGAATACGGAGCAGATGTTGCCCCTTGGATGAACAACATAATTTTTACTATAATGGACGAGGAGTAACGTACTCCAATCGAGTGGTTTCCTTATGTTAAGCCAATAACAGACCACTCCGGCATGTGCTGTAAGTCAAGTACGATTTGAAATCGGTGCGAGTTGCAAAATATTGTTTAATATAATTAATGCAAGTAATAAATATTTCAAATAAAAACTGCTAGAAATACTAAATGACGTCAATATTTTTCGATGTAGGACCAAATTGTTGCCCTTTCCCTAAAAAATCGCCAAAATAAGCTCGGTAAATCGCACCAATTTCAAATCGTACGATTTGCAGCACGACTGTTGTTATTTTTTGGTAGACTGAATAAAAGCTGTGAGGAAGTTTGTCTTAAATCCCATTGTCATAGTTACATCATTATATAAATAGGCAATCATGTTTCCTTTACACCCCTTTTACGGCTGAACTATACTTCTAAGGTATAAACAATTATATATCATTAGAAAGGTATTTTGATGCAGATGTGCAGGCAATTTTTAAAATTTCAAATCAGTTTAAAATAGAGCGAAAAAATCAAGTCAAAAGTCACACCAATACCAATGCACACATGTACATGGTTGGGGCG
>NW_023474378.1:0-3497 GCF_013731165.1 Rhagoletis pomonella
CGGTAGCAACCATTGTAGTTCCATTATCAAATAATTGCTTTGCAATTTTCAGAGAGGAAAACCAATTGTCCATAGTAATATTGCTATGTCTATTCAAAATTGGTTGCACCATTCTCATCACTATATCAAATCTCTCGTTGCTTAACCGAAATGGACCTTCGGGTTGTTGGCCGGCGTAAATTTCTAAGTTATAGGTGTATGGGTAATGAACATCTACAAGTGCAAAAACTTTCAGTCCATACTTAGCAAGTTTACTTGGAATATACTGCCGAAATGAACAACGCCCTCTGAAGGACAAGAGTTGTTCGTCCAAAGTCATTTCAGCACTTGGTGTAAAATACCTTTGAAAATTTCCAAGAACCAAATCAAATATTTCGCGAATAGGCGCTAGTTTATCGATGCTTGCACGAACTTGACGTTCAGTAATATCATCAAATCGTATAACTCTAAGAAGGAACTTAAATCGTTGTTCAGACATGGTCAAATATATTGAATCTATTCCAGTGTGTTTTTCGTTATCAAATATTTGACTTGTACTGGAACGGCTTACCTTTAAAGCACCAGCCATTAGTAAAATTCCTAAAAATCCTTTGATTTCAATTTCATCTGTTGATTTGGCATCCCTTTCACGTGCATATTTAGTCTTAATACTTTCAATTTTTATATTAGTATATTTTATAATGAGACCAATTATATTATCGTCTAAAAAAAGTGACATACAGTCCTCGGGTTTGGTTTTTTGCCGAGCGATTCCTTTAGGACCCGGGGGCTTGAACACAATATTATGCCTTCTTGTTCTACCCCTATTAGCAGGGGCATTCTTTGTCCACACAGTATTATCAACGCCTAGATAAATTTCTCCACGTCTGTCTCGCTGAGGGGGCTCATTATCGTAGTCAGATACTTGATTACACACGTCTTGCTCTTGCTCGGATTCTGTGTCAGACCACTCCTCTCCAATAAAATCCTCTTCGTCTTCTAAACTTGATAAATCGTCATCAAATTCATCACTTTCAATTTCGTCCAACCACGCTGCAATCTGATTTTCTGTCCTATTTGCCATGATCTTCAAACCCAAAGAAATTTATATGTACGAGTAGCGTACATATGTAAATATTATCAGAAAAGTTCCACAAAATTTTAAAATAAAAAAGTATGCCCAAAATCCACTTTTCTTTACAAAGTATAACTAGCATAAAACCTAATTTAAAATACTTACGTAATCGGTCGCGCGGCATACATACGTAGACCATGAGTTTCAGGAACCTCTAGCGACACAACTGCACGCAACAATTAACAGCGGAACACTGAGAGTGACTCTCTATTTGTTAGTTACAAGTAGCAAAAATCTCCGATAAAATCGATGCACCATTTTCAAGAAATATGAAATTTAACTATGGTGGATTACATATGTAGACCGCGCGACTACTGCAGGGTTAAAGCATAGCAAAATCATACACGATTAACTAGTTATAATAGGGCAGTTCACGATGAATAGCATTTGCCAACTTTACACTTAAAATCGTGAACTTCCCTATTATAAATAGGTTTGTTCCATACGCTTTCCGGGCTGTTTCAGTAATTAGAGCGTAAAATTAAGTTACTCTCTCGCAAGTGTCAAAAATGTGTCAACCCGTGCCAAAAGTGCCCAGAGCGTGAGGAACGCAAAAAACTACTTTTCGTGCCCGGAATCAAGAAATCAGTTGTAAACAATGATTTTATGTTTATTTGTCTTATATATGTAGCTAATAAAATTAGCAGATACCTACATTTCTGAACCTTTAGTGCTATTTTCCATTTCTGTATTTTACAAAATTTGCTATCGGATGTAAACAAACAACAGCTGTTATTTCAAATTGACTTCTTGCACATTTCTGCCCGGAAAAAAAGTCCGGGCTGTTTCGGGCACGAAGAAGAAGACATTTACGATCCAAAAGTGGAAGGTATGCGCTCTCTATTACCCATTTTTCTAGAGTGAGGAAAGCTTTCTGGACATTTTGGGCACCCGCGGGTAGCCGCGGGCTCGTGTGGAAAAAACCTAATATTTAATCGTGTATAATTTTGCTACACTTTAAACACTTTCTGCTTTTTAATCGATAGCGATTATGCTGGCGAAGGAGTCACTATATTGGCTACGACTTCCACACAAAATAAGCTAATAGCTTAAATTTCTCGTCAAATAATACACGCCTAATTTTGATCGAGCGATATCCATCGCATCGCGCAACGCCATTACTCTAGGTTGTAAACATAGCCTTACCTTCATAATACTTTGAAAATATGGTCGTCGTCGAAAACTTACACTGATTCTTGAGTTTGGTACAAAATATTTACCAAGCCAAAAGAACGGTGTATTTATTTTGCCTTAGACTTAGAAATATTCACAATTTACACCATTCAATTTGAGAATTTGGTATAAAAAATGTACATTGTCAATTAAAAAAGACGAACACTGCACAGTTGGGAAATACAGTATTGTGAAAAATAATAGGGACACGACATTTTGACAAGCTTTGCTCTTTTTCTTTTGTTTACTTAATCTTTGGTATTTTTTATAAAAATACAGCTCATTATCTAACAAAAATCTTTTTTCAACAAGATTTTACAACAACAAGTAACTAAGAAATGCGTTGATTTTTGATATTTTTTGCTGACCGTATAGCGGTTTTCTTCCATATAAAAATAGATTGTGTTTATTCGTTATATGGAAGTAAATCCGACAAAAAAGTTCTAAAAAAAAGCAACGTTAATTTTTAGCTACTTGTACATTCGTAATAAAAAGTTTGTCGTTGTTGTAAAATCTTTTTGAGTTTTTATAATTTTTCTACAATTTTCAAATTCCGACTTATATGGTTTTTGTTAGATAATAAGCTCTATTTTTTGAATAAAATATATAATAATCATTAATCAAACAAAAACAAAAACTAATCAAAATGTCGTGCCTCTATTTTTTTTGCCATGACTATGTATACCAAAACATATTTTTCGGCATATTTAATTTGCTGAGAACAGTGAAAGAAATGCACACAACTTCATATAAAATAAATAAAAACTGATTTGTTGAATTAAAGAAAATTTATTCAGATTTATTATTTAAATATTTGCGTTCAATGGCATGCTAGTTGTAACTTGTGTCTCGATCTCTTCTGCAGTTTGATCTTCCATATTCTGCTTTTCTTCAGCATTTTTTTTCTTCAGCAAATCTCTAAAGTATTTCTGAGTACCAATTAAGTCTATCTTTTCATCGACATTTTGGTTTACGACGTCTACAAATAGTATTAAAATGGCACTTAGCAAAGAAAAGCGGTTAGGTTTTCCTAGTGCAGCTATTTTCCATGTGCACGTTTTTAAAAGTGAATCAGCAAAGAGCATTGATTTTAATTGTGTTCGTCGCGTGAATTGTTTTTTAGTTTTTTTAACGTGGTCCAGTTTTGATAGAATGTAGTCTGCTGCTTTTTGTACATACTCATTTTGGTTTTCAGTCAACTCCGCATTGA
>NW_023474379.1:0-3497 GCF_013731165.1 Rhagoletis pomonella
AGAATAAAACGCGAGTGCCTCACAACAATTAAATACCAATCGAAAGTATTCAGCCTATGGAATGTGAAAACGTTGGGTTTTCTATTTCTTCCTGGCCTACCTATCGGGTTGGCAGGTATGAACATTGAATAGATAAGTATACATATATGTAATTTGTTCATTAAAAAATATTAGTGCAAAGTGAAAAAAAACAATTTATTTTTGAATATTTAATTAAAAATATTCTGGCCTATATTTCCTAACACGTTAAATTTCATTCAAAAAAAGAAATTTGAATAGTTAAATATTATTGTAGAAATACGCTTTGGCAGTTTTTTTTCGATTTTATAGTACATAAGTGTTTTAAAAACGAAAAATTTCACCAAAAAATCCCAATCGAAATCAGAGAGGTCTCTCTCAATTGGCAAAAGCCAAATTGTGCCGATTTGGCGTGGAACGCCCCATACATAAATATTTATACGTAGAGAGTGAAAGTTGTTTTATTCGCTCTCTAAATAGGCGTCTAGACGGTCACCTTATTAAAACCCGTATCAGGGTATTGCATTTATTTTTATTTTTAAATGAACTGAATTCGCTATCATTAATTTGCAAAAATGTCATCAAAATCTAGTTTTTTCAGCGTTTTGAACCACTAATTGGCACTACAAAGCATACTCATTAGATTTAATTTAATAATGCTGAAAAAATCTATTGAGCAGGTGTTTTCTACATTATCTATTTACGAGTATTTTGGTTTTTATTATAGTTTATCGTTTACTCTATCGTTTGGTGATAACCTATTGACATACTTTAAATAAGCCTACAATTTATTTGCTATAATAGTTTTTATACCCGAGAGCACTTTTGCACAAGGGTAATATAATTTTGGTCACATAACGGCCTGAAGGAATCCAGATGGATATAGGAATATATATACATATGTAACAAAATGCTAAAATTGAAGAAAGAGGTCGATTAGGCCATCTCCGTGTACACGATAACTTCAGCAAAAAATTAGATATCTCAATCAAAAATTGGTATATATGTAGGTAGGTTGGCATTGAAAATGGGCGAAAAAATGCAAAAGCGTATTTCTTTAAATCGTGGATCCATATTGTTGGTAGTGATAGTCGGAAAGTGAAATAGAATTTTAGCATTAAATAATGGGCCTCATGCATAAAATGTGAGTTTAAGCTCCAACTCTATTTTCAGTACAAATTCTTGAGCTTGAGCTCACCACTTTAGTGCAAAAATTGAGTCTGAGCTTAGACTCATTTTTTTATGCATGAGGCCCAATGTTTTAACCCACTTCACCAACCCAGTGAAAACTCGGTACGAATATTGCTTCTAGTCTCATTAAAAAACCTGTTGAATTTGCAATTGATCCATAGGTCATTAGTTACGACTGTGGTGTATTCTTCAACCCGGCTAAGCAGAAAATAAATCGGTGGTAGTAGGTAGCTATCCGCATCTATAATTTGCATCTCCGAACCGCGTCTTATCATCTCATCGGCTAGTTTATTCCATTCGATATTTCTATGTCCAGGTATCCACCAGAGAAGCTGTGACGTGACCTAGTGAACACAGCGATGCACGAAGGCCAGGGCATCTATATGGACCTGACGGAAACTAATGAGGCGAATCTGGGGCATCAGGCAAGGTGGATGTATGAAACCATCCCCAAATCCTTTCTAAATTATGCTGCAGCCGTCTGGTAGAAGCAGGCAGAAGTGAATTCCACGCAGACCAAGCACAGTAAGCTACAACGAGTAGCATGCGTTGGCATCACTGGCGCGATGAGAACAACACCAATCTCTTGAGGTGCTTCTTGACCTGCTTCCCCTCAAGAAAGAGGGTCTTCTGTTTACAGCAAGGCACATCTCAGGGCACAATGTAGAGGACAAGAAGCGTATACCCCCTCCACCCTCATGGCCATTTAACAAGAAGATGGGCTGCGCAGTAGCTTTTTGGACCTGTGGCTTCCGAGTTTTAACTGCATACATAACTTCAAGGTTTTCTTCCCTGCTCCTCGTGGCTAAAGCGCAAGAGGCCAGCACCCAATACTTATCGCCTCCAAGAAACGGGTTTACCTCGTATAGGGTTCGGACGTAGTGATGTCATGGGCGATGAAGTGGTAGATATTCTCCCTAGAAAAGGGGCTGCACAGGACCCTTTACCGGTCTGCCATGCAGCTCCGTTAGGCGAAACTACTATATCTAGATGAAGAACGAAGCGCAACATTACTAGACAAATACGGAAGATAATAAATAGGCCAAGGCCGAAGAACTCCTTCACCTCAGTAGGCATGAAGTAAGAATTGTTACAGGTTTTCTTTCTGGCCATTGTAGGGTAATAAAACACTTGTCAAACATTGGAGTCGTTAACTCTGATCAGTGTAGGTTGTGCAACGAAGAACAGGAAACAACAGAGCCGATTATGTGCCACTGTGAAGCGCTACGTACCAAGAAGCACATGACCTAAATGGCTTTCAGCCAAAAGACTTCACGAGGCTTCTTAGCAATACGTCGACCGAAGAACACCTGTAGTCGAATAGAGGTTTATTACAATATATCGTTTCGGTCGCGGTAACTAGGTGACCTGCTCCACCAATCCAATCTACTCTAAGTACGTATCGTACGATGTATTGTGGAACGATTTTTCGTCATCCCTTGTCAAAGCGTGCAACAATACATCATACTCCTCACCTGACGAAAACACCAACAAAGAAAATGAGAATGCTTATAATGTCTTTGCTAGAAGAGAGTCATAATCCCAAAAACCATGATAAAAATATAGTAAGGTAGAACCGCTGAGAGTTACTTTTAAAATTCTTGACGTTTCCAAACATTTTAATTTTTAAATTTACTCACAAACTCACACACACATTTTCATTTTCAATCTCAAGCAACAACAATTTCGAACAATTTCAATTTTTTATTTTCAGTTTTATATGATTTTAAAATGCTGCCAAACTTCAAAAAAAATCATGGCCGACAAATTGAGAGAACGGTTCTACCTTGCTATGTTTTTATCATGCCAAAAACCTAAAATTCGAGAAAAACTGCTTTAAAGTTTACAATTTGTATACGCTTCCGCGGTAAGAATGAAGACACATTTGCTCCTAATGAGCTATTGTTAATCGATACAGCTCTGAATTTTTTACACAACATAGAAGCAGAGGTGGCAGTTATTTCATTTCATTTGGATTGGATGGCACTCTTGCAGCAAAGGTAGGTACGATGTGTGTACATTAAGGCATCTAGTACCAGGATCGGGATCCTGAATCCCGGGAGTCTGGAGCACTTATTTGAGTCCCGAATTCCCGGTATCAAGCCCGTTGGATCCCGGTACCCCGGGATATAATTTAATTTACGGCCAAATTTAAATAAAACAAAATTCAGACACTGTAACGGCATAAAATAATTAGAAAATTGCAACCCTCCAAATAATCAAATAATATATAACAATTCGAACACTACTATTATTCTATATTAAAATATATATAACATATAAATGAG
>NW_023474380.1:0-3497 GCF_013731165.1 Rhagoletis pomonella
GCTTACCAGGACCTCTATTCATCGATCAAATCGTTCGCATTATCTTTTTAATAGTTTGCGTACTTGTACAGTTAAATTATATTTCATTTCATAAAATCATTCGCTTCGCGAATCTTCTCATATTGTTAAATATTAATTCTTGCACTCAAGTTGTTATTTAAAATCATTCATACTTTCCGCTTATTAACATTCTCAGTTTCTACCTACATATTATTGTTAATTAAAGTCACCTTCAAACATTAAAGTCTCTTGTAATATATTCGTTCATGCATACATGCATATGCATTCAACCATAGTTTCATAATTTTCTTGAAGTATTGTAAATTTGAATTATTGTTAATAAATAATACTTTTTAATATCGAAACCAATATCGTAAATATTGAACATGGTCCTTGCGAGCCATATTTGATATTGGCAACGCGAAAACTAACTTCGAAAAATAGCGGTCGCCTGGCCACACTGGTTGCGACTGTCATTTTATTATCTCCTTTTCTAGTTCGGCAGCCACAGCAAGCAGCAGCAAAATTTTCAAACTCCCGGCTTTTTGTATACGCATATTAGCAAATTTTCAAAATCGGTCTTATTAACGTGCGAGTTTTTTAAAATCTGACAAATTTTCGGCTGCCCAACGTGGGATTGAGAAAAAAAACAAAAACCCGAATACTAAGCAACCTTCCGTGCGTCGTGGGATTGCTCATCGAGGGACATAAGTTACATCGTGGGAACTAAAATACGGCGCGGGACCTAATTTGCATCGTGGGATCCAATTCACATCGCGGGAGTCCAAAAGTAGTCAAGATGGTAAAACCCTCCAAACGCACGTAAGTCCCAAACTACAATTTTTTTTGATTTTCCAATCATACATATATACATATTCCCGTTACTCTAACGGCTGTAATATACATATGAACGTATGTGCGAAAACCCACTACTCGTTGGGATTCTTAAATTCAATTCGCCATATGCGTTGATGTACATATGTATATATGTACATACTTATGTACCGAAAAACACACGCTAGCATAACGCTTTTATTCGGTATTCATACCGCATATATCTACTTTAAAATTTGCTGGTTGCGCCAGCGCTATTATTTCCATCGTACATTCTCGTATGTACATCTTCATATATCTACATCTAAATTTTCAAAACGCTCTGTGTGGTTTTTTATATATATAAATTTTGCCGTTTGCGCCGGCGTTAGAAACTTTGCCGTATTATTCGCGTATTTATGTGCATATGTATGTATGTATGTACATACATACTTACGTATTGGCATAGTTTCTTTGCATTTCTTTGCATATTTCGTTTGCATTTCTTTGCATATACATACGTCTTGATATGCATATGAACGTATGTATGTAAAAACCCGGAAAGTTCGTGTAAAAAATTTTTACCACTGCGCATACATATTACTTTGCAACTTGCGGGTTGCACCAGCGCATTTCTTTTGCTTAAATATACATAGGGTTGTATATGTATATATTTTAAATACACTCGTGTTTTTGGGTAAATCCATTTGTGCCGTTTGCGTCGGCGTTGGAACATTGCCTTATTATTTGCTTATTTATGTACATATGTATGTATTTACATACATACGTACATACGTATTTGTGTTTCATTTGCAATTCGTTGCTTTCGTCAACACAACGAGTTGATATACATAAAATCTAATAAGATTCGCTGTTGACAAAAGCGATACACTCAGGGAAAAAAGGCTACATTTATGAAAATTTTAAAATCATTTGCATGAATTTGATTTTTTATCTTTTCCATTTATATACGTTGGTGAATATACATATGCATATATACTAACCCATAATAATATTCAAGTGGTTCATTGCGGGCACTTACATACATCGTTATACCTACAACCCTACACCCTATCTATATATATATACATATATATATACCAATATACATATAGGTAGGTACAAGCCCTTTGTACCTCTAATTTGTATACAGCTATACGCTAAAAGTGCATAACTCGAACTCGAATATTTTCTTGTCTCTCGAATACATCGGTTTTGGTAAAGTGTGTTAAAGATTCGTTTGCAATAATTCAACCAAACGTTGTTTCCGTCAACATAGACATTTAAACCATTTAAATTGATTTCAAGGCTTTTTTCGTGATATAAACGCACGGGTACATACGGCTGTGCGGTGGTCCGTGGAAAACCAGTGCGTTACGTGCGTTAACGTAGACAGTTTAAAATACATAGAAGTGAATTTCGAAAATCCATATGTTTGCGTTGCGTTACTTGCGGTTATGCGTGACATCATAGATAATCAGCCGGAATAATTGTACCTTTCAATGAAGTGCGAAATTAATCCGAATACTAGCCACGCTTTTACTTTGCCATATTCGAATTAACTTAAAACCAAAACCCAAAACTTTCTTTGTAAATCAAATTTAAATCTTTAACCTGGTTCACGGTTACGCGGTGCGGTTTGCGTCGGTCGCTAATCGATTTCATATCGATCGGCAGTCAAATTAATACGTACCTATTACCATAATTTCATATATATTATATTTTACTTCACACGTATACATCATAATTTACTTCACACGTATATATTTGTGGTTATTAGAAAATAAAGGTCGATTTTTACGTTTTTTCCCGTACGACTCGCTGCGTGCGTTAGCTTGGCATATAATTTCCTTATAGAACTAAGCAAATAGTTCAGGTCCCGATACGGATAGAAATAAAAGTCGACATTTATTTTCAATAAAACCAATTTCTCTCCCCCGAATGGTTTGCGAACTGTAAGCCAAACAGTTATAAACTTCTATCCCGTGTTAACGGTCCAATTACAAAGTCGGAAGAACGATAAACAATTTTTGCACAAATTGTTTTCTCACACTTATCGGTTGACCTGATTGGTACCTTTTTCGACCCGGTCGAAGGTTCGTCAACTTTGTTTTATCTCTCTCTAAAGGTCGTTTGGTACATTTACCACTCACCTCAACTGACGTCGAAGGTTCGACTAGTAAGCGACATATCGCATCTGTTGTCCTGATTTGGAGCTCCAGGAGCTTGCGTTGACACATCTTGATCAGTTATCTGAAGTCATGGCGACTGAGTCAGCAGTAATGGCAGATTTTCTTTTCGACTCCAACAGCATTATAACCTTCTGTGAGCATTTTGAAAAACAAGATCCGGAAGACCACACCGATACTTTGCTGGAAATCAAGCTTGAGGATCTCAATGCACGATGGGAAAGGTTACAACTCTCATATCGAAAAGTCTGCCTTACTGATGAAAAATATGTTCCCAACGACTTCAAAGAAGAAGCGGGTAACCAACTCCAATTGCGTACCTACAGTTTTTATAATTGCACATCACAGATTCTCGATCTGCTTAAAATACGCAAATCTCTTCCACAAAAAACCGCAGATCAGATTAAAACACATTTCCAAGAGCATCTGTCATTCAAATGCAAATTTTGCAAGATTAATAATCACCCGATAAAATTATGTTTTAAATTTCGAAAA
>NW_023474381.1:0-3496 GCF_013731165.1 Rhagoletis pomonella
TGAACGCATGCCCGACGACTGGAATTTAAGTGTGCTCTGCCCAATCCGCCATTCGCGCCAAATACCGCGGGATCAGCCTTCTAAGCATAGGTTACAAGGTCTTATCGAGCGTATTGTGTGAAAGACTGAAGCCCACCGTCAATGAACTGATTGGGCCTTATCAGTGTGGCTTTAGACCTGGCAAACCCACCATAGACCAGGTATTCACAATACGCCAAATCTTGGAAAAGAGAGAGAAAAGGATCGACACTCACCACCTATTTGTCGACTTTAAAGCCGCTTTTGACAGCACTAAAAAGAGTTGCCTATACGCCGCTATGTCTGAATTTGGCATCCCCTCAAACTCATACGGCTGTGTAAAATGACGTTGAGCAATACCACCACCTCCATCAGAATTGGGAAATACCTCTCCGAGCCATTCGTCACTAAACGAGGTTTCAGACAGGGCGACTGCCTTTCATGTGACTTCTTTAATCTGATGTTGGAGAATATAATAAGAACTGCAGAACTGAACCGCTCAGGAACAATTTACTACAAGAGCGTGCAATTGCTGGCTTATGCCGATGACATCGACATCATCGGCAACAAAAACCGCGAAGTCTGTTCTGCCTTTTCCAAGTTGGATAGGGAAGCAAAGCGAATGGGTCTGGTGATAAACGAGGACAAGACGAAGTATCTCCTGTCATCAAACAAACAGTCAGCACATTCGCGCCTTGGCACCCACGTCACGGTTGACAGTTACAATTTAGAGAAAGTAGAGAATTTCGTTTACTGGGGAACCAGCATTAACACCGATAATAATGTCAGCATTGAAATCCAACGCAGAATCACTCTTGCCAACAAGTGCTACTTTGTACTGAGTAGGCAGTTCAGGAGTAAAGTCCTCTCTCGACGTACGAAAACCACGCTGTATAAGTCACTCATCATGTCCGTGCTGGTATATGGCTCAGAAGCATGGACAATGACAACATCCGATGAGACGGCTCTTGGAGTGTTTGAGAGAAAGATTTTGTGGAAGATTTACGGGCCTTTACGCATTGGCGACGGCGAGTACCGCAGACGATGGAACGATGAGCTGTATGAGCTTTACAACGATATGGACATAGTGCAGCGAATTAAAATACAGCGGCTCCGCTGGCTTGGTCATGTCGTTCGAATGGACACCGACGCTCCAGCTCTGAAAGTATTCAACTCGGAACCCACTGGTGGTAGCGCAGGAAGAGGGAGGCCCCCACTGCGATGGAAAGATCAGGTAGAGAAGGACTTGGCTTCACTTGGCGTTTCCAATTAGCGTCAGTTGGCACAGAGGAGAAACGACTGGCGTGCTTTGCTGAACTCGGCCAAAATCGCTTAGGCGGTTACAGCGCCAAAAAAGAAGAAGAAGAACTTAACTTAACGAAACGTAGAACTTAGAACTTAGAGAATCAAAATAAAACAGATTTCGACGTGGCGTTAAGTTTCGGCTGGCAAATTATAAGCAACATCCATTTAACAGAATTTTTAAGTGAGAGCCGTAAGTTACGTTAAGTTGCAATAATCAGACCATCATATAACCAAAGTATTAAGTTAAATTAAGTTACGAAAATTAAGTCTAGACTAACTGAGCTTTGAGCCGGCGCTGTCACGAATCGGTCATTTTCGCGACCGTCACTCTACCGTCAATTTTAGATTTCTACTCAACGATATTTATGAAAATACTATGAAAAGTTGATAGAATGTGCTTGAAAATAGCCTGTACTTTATGATTTATCTAATAAAAAGTACATGGATATAAAAACTATATACATATGAAAGTCCAAATTCCAGACTCTGTGCAAAAATTAGAATAGAAAAATTCTTCAAAATTGCAAACATTTTCATACGAATTTTTGGAAACAATTTTGGTATACAGTTTTATAGGCCATTAAATTTAAATGAAATAACGTGCAGGTGTGAAGTTGATGAAAAATTTCGCTGTTTCTGGTATTTTTTATTTTATTAATAGTTAATTTTATAGAAGTTTTTTAAATAACTGTTACACGTAAACTATTGAAAAAATAAAAACTTACTTGAAAAAAGTCCTTCTTTAATATAAAAATAATTTTAAAGGTTACATCCACACATACTATAATTAATACAGGGCTACCGCGCATGACTGATTGAGGTGCCTGTGCGCACGATATACATTACGCAAGTTGCGGGTACTCTAGCAACTTAATGCCAAACGTTGCTTCATATTTAATACTGTCCCTTAGTTAACCAAACATTAAGAAACGTTCCTACGTATTTTTAATACATGTTTGAGGGACCAGAAAAGATTTTGCTTTAAAAAAAAATAAAAATATTAAAATGTATGTAGGAGAATTTACAATTTGTAAATTTCTTTACGTTTACCAAATTACTGCAAAATTCAACATTTTCTCTAAAAATGTCGTTTTCAAAAAAATTTGTACATGACAGCTGTTGTTCGCCGTTGTGTTTCTGCAACATATTTTTAATACCTAGGGTTTTCATATAAAGTGATAAGGGATAGATTGCTTAAATTTATCACTTTAAACGCATTCGTACATGAACGTACCTTGGTAAACTGTAATGCGATTAAATAATCACAATTGCAACCCTACAAAATTAGCTGATATGAATACGCCCTATTACCAATGTAGATATTTACGATATTAAAAATGCAACCCTTCACCTAGCTTTAATAGCATCTAACTTAAGTAAAGAAATGAAAAATAAATTGACGCCATCCTTGCGTGCACTTCTAAACTCAGTATATCCAGTAAACAAACTTAGCTGTTTTTACCTCCCTTTTATTAGCTCGGGATGTAACTATGTAATATTGATGCGCCTAAAAGATGCAGCGATTTCTATTCTCAAGTTAAAAGTTAAATATGAGTACGAATGGAAATTATAATAGCGAGGTTTTAGTTTTTTAAACTATAATTTTATTTATTACAACCCTTTTATCAACTTGCAATGTTGTGGCTCCAGAAACTTTCAATGTTGTGTGTCCAGACACCATAAAACCTTTGCTTTGCAAAGTTCGTATAAAAAAGCATAGTGCATAGAAGTAGATGTCGCCCTATGCACTACGTAAGCCAAGAATAATGATAGAATACAAGATTGCGCCGATCAGAGAGGATTTTTGAGAATAACTTTTGTGTGACGTCACACTGGTGCAATTGCGCCAGTGTGACGTCATGCAAACAACGATTCTGTCAAATTCGTTAAGAGAGGAATAGCGGTCCGAGATCGGCGCAACCTTTGTATTCTCTCAATCGTGTACGTAAGCTACAGCGGAAATGGACTTCACGCCATTTCTTTAAAACAGCGTTGGGCAAAGAGAGCTTTTACTCTGCTCGCGCCTATACAAAATGTCTGGAAAGCTTAAAAGAGCTTTGCCCGCGGGCAAGGCAGTGCCTATCAATGCTTTAAATGAAATTAATTGGTGCTCGCATGTGTGTACATACATATCGACTGCTGAGTGGAAGATCGACCTATCTCGGCAGCCAGT
>NW_023474382.1:0-3496 GCF_013731165.1 Rhagoletis pomonella
CATTCCTATTTGTTTATACATTACTTATGTGCACATGACAATTAAAGCAAAAAGGGCGATGTGCTTATGCTACACCTTCCCTCTTAAAAAAAAATAGATATATATATATTTGTAGTCAACTATATATATCTATTTTACTGATTCAGTGAACCGCTTGATGTTTGTTTGGGTTGACAAAATTTTAATCGTTTTAGGATCTTGTTACCATTGTTTTGTTACGTGTTTTCCTTTTGTTTTTTTTTGTTTGTTTGTATATTTTATGTGATATTTGATTTTGTTTTCTTTTGGCTTGTGCCGTATATAAGGTTGAGTAAATTGGAATGCTTATGTGTATTATTATTTTTTTTTTTTCTAAATTATTATTATGGATAAAGTGGCATGCTTATTTTTAAAGGTTTTAAATTGGTTTAAGCCTATTTTTATGAATTACGATTTCCTTTTTGTTTTTATTGCTATCTCCTATGCTATGTGGAATTAAAGTATAGTTGTTATTTTTATCAATGGTTTTAACTTTATAGTGTCCTGTATATCTATTCTCTAACTTATGGGAGGCCTCTTCTCTAACTAATACTAAATCTCCTATTTTAATTTCCTTACTATAGCTATTTTTGTCATAATTGGATTTTTGCTTTTCTTTAGCTTCTTGAATTAATTTGCTTGCTCTTTGCTGTGCTATTTGAAGTTTGTATTTTACTTCTTTGTCATACGCCTCATGGTTGTATACCGGGCTAATTTCATTTTCTTCCAAAAATTCATAATTTGGTGGTTGTTTTGCGAATATTAGTTCGAAAGGACAATAATTATGTGTTGTTGATGGCGTTGTATTGTAACAATAAGCGAAATACCTGAGGTATTCATCCCAATCGTCTTTGTCACTGGATATGTATGCACGCATATATTCGTTGAATGTCCGGTGACTGCGTTCTACAGTACCCAAAGTCTGGTGATGGTACGGTGTAGAAGTTTTATGCTCAATTTTTAACAATTTACACAGTTCTTTGAACAGGCTATTTTTGTATTCTGTGCCCATGTCTGTTAGAATTGTTTTCATTTGGCCATAAATCAGGATGAAATGCTCGAATATGGCTTTAGCGACAGTTGTTGCATGTTTGCTTGGAACTGGAATCGCTACCAAATATTTGGTTAGATCGCATATAATGGTAACTGCATATTCGTTTCCATTTATCGACTTTGGCAATGGGCCGACTGTGTCGATTTGTACAATATCAAAAGCCTTCGGAGGTGTTTCTGTTATTGTCATTGGTTCTTTGATATGTTTATTAATTTTATTTTTCTTGCAGTGGATGCAGTTCTTTACATATTTTCGTATGTCATTTTTCATATTCAGCCAGCTATATTTCTGCTTGATTTTATCTGTCATGCGATTTATTCCTGGGTGGCCACCACTAATAGGATCGTCATGATATTTGTGCAGAATTTCTTTAATTTTCCCGGGATTTGTCACACATATAACCTCTGGGGTTAGAGCGATTGTTAACTTTTTGAGAACTTTATTTCCCATTTCCATAAATTTGCCTACTGCAGTATAATTCTTTTTAAACAATTTGTCCCCTAAGGACAACTGTACTTGTACAAGTCCTAAATTGCCGGCTTCTCTTTCGAGCCTGGTAAAGAATTGTCCTAAGTCAATCTTATCCTCAACAATTAGGTTGCTTGTATCAAAATTGCTACAAATTTTCTTTCCTTTTTTGAAATATAATTTCGGAGGATTGAAAACGAGCTCGACATGTCTTTTTACTTCAAATTTATTTAGCGCTTCGTAAATTTTGGGGTTCTCTTTGTGACTTTCTTTGACTTCAGTTTTATTATTGGTCTTTTTAGCTGCTGATCTTGTTGTTATTTTAAATATTTTGTTTGCTTCCACTGACATATCTTTTAAATTTGTAATGGTTATGCGGGATAATGCATCCGCGATATGATTTTCTTTACCAGCTATATACTCCTTCTAACGACCTTGTGATTTTTTCAATCTCTGCTGTGTATTGGTTAGCCGTTTTGCTACGCTGTTGGATGTTCAGTAGTTTAGCGGTCAAAACCTCCACTGATTCTCCCTTTATTGCGGTATGTAATTTGGTTCTTATTTGGGCGATTGTGGTCTCATTACTGATAAAATTTCTTGCTGTACCTTTCAGCTTTGTTTTTATCATGGTAATGGCCAATGCCTCGTGTGTATCCTTGATTTGCTCGAGTATATCAAGTGCATCTAGGAAGCTATGCAGATTTTCTGGTTTACCATCAAACTCTGGTAGTACTGACGAAGCAGTTTTGATAAATTCTACTACGGTTTGTGGCATTGTGACGTGTATTATCGGTATTTCTATTTTAAGTTCTTCCACCGGTGTGGCTTGAGTTAATGAAGGTGAGTTGGTTCGGCTAGGAACACGTTCAGACAGAAGTAGTACAAAATCTATTTGAATTTCTTCTTTTGTTGTATTTGGTACATCAAATTCTAGATTGTGTCTAGCTAGAGAAGATACAAGTTTATCTCGTACGGCGGAGAAAAATTGGTAAGCTTCTCTTTGATGTTCTTCGGTGAGTATGTTATTTACTAGAGCTGTCAAACTATCGACGATACTATCGATAGTATCGATAGTCTGGTCACTTGAAAAACTATCGATAGTTTTAGTACTATCGCCACTATCGTTTCATTGATAGCGTATTCTCTTTCCTAGCGCTTTTGACATTTGCACGTATTGGTTCAACAAAACATTGCAGCATTATTTCATGAACGAACGAATAAGTGCATCGCATTGTCGAAGCACTTGTGTGTTTCCATATTCCACTTCGTCGTCGCGCGTCGTCGATGTCTTCTATTTTTGGGTTTCAATCCTCATAAATTTGGAGTTTATTATTTTTTTTTTCGGCTAGCGGTGCCGCTATGAGCCACATAAATTATTTTATTTAACTACGGCTGGCGATATCGCCTTGTAGAGTCGAATAAATTATTTTATAAAAATTTTTAATTATTTTTCGGCTGGCGGTATCGCCTTTTAAAGCCAATAATTTTTATTTATTTTATGAGCCTGGCAGGATCGCCATATAGCAAATAATAAGTTATTGGTTGGAGTTTGATCACCAATTGGTTTACTTTATTGATTTCACTTTCTTTTATACCAAATTCTTACACTAACACTTACAAATTATTTACGAACTAGAATGTATACAAATATACTACTAATACCTACAAACTAACTACATAACTCTAAAATATGCTAAGTCAACATATGGTTGCAATAAATATATAAATATGTCAGTCGCATTGACAAACTGACGTTGTGGATCAGTTAGTCACTGCGACTGTCTTTGGCGGTGTCTTTGACCGTCCGCACAAGTGTAACAAGATCCTCGCTATGTGCGATGAATGCAGTCTTTGCATAAACTCCCGCTGAGTTCAATGTAACTGATTTGGGTAAACTGTTGTTTGTGTACATTCCTATTTGTTTATACATTACTTATGTGCACATGACAATTAAAG
>NW_023474383.1:0-3496 GCF_013731165.1 Rhagoletis pomonella
TACTACAGTTGCCACGTAAAGGAGCGCAAATTCGGTGTTGGATTCGTGGTAGGAGAGAGACTCCGTCGCCGAGTACTGGCGTTCACCCCGGTGGACGAACGTCTAGCCACAATCCGCATCAAAGCTAGATTCTTCAACATCTCGCTCATCTGCGCCCATGCCCCGACGGAAGAGAAGGATGAGGCGTCCAAGGATCTCTTCTATGAGCGCTTGGAACGTACATATGAGCGCTGCCCCCGACACGATGTCAAAATCGTGCTTGACGATTTTAATGCCAAGGTGGGCAAGGAAGGGATCTTTGGCGCCACTGTCGGAAAATTCAGCCTCCACGACGAAACGTCCGATAACGGACTGAGGCTGATCGACTTCGCCGGGGCCCGAAATATGGTAATATGTAGTACTAGGTTCCAGCATAAGAACATCCACCAAGCTACATGGCTGTCTCCAGATCGAAAAACGAGAAACCAAATCGATCATGTTGTGATAGACGGAAGGCATGCTTCAAGCGTTTTGGACGTACGTACACTCCGAGGGCCAAACATCGACTCGGACCACTATCTTGTTGTAGCCAAGATACGCACCCGCCTCTGTGCAGCAAAAAATATTCGCCCAACAATGCAAGGAAAGCTTAACGTCGAAAAGCTGCAATCACAACAGACGGCCAATTTATTCGCCACTCGACTCACACACCTGCTCTCTGAGAGCACTATTCAACAATCCGACGTACGCGAGCAGTGGAACCACATTTCCCGATCATTAAGTACCGCCGCCGAAGAAGTAGTTGGATTTCAGCGAGCCCGAAAGAACAACTGGTACGATGAGGAATGTCAAGAAGCCGCAGAGAAAAAAGATGCCGCCTACAGGGCCACGCTGCGATCGGGCGCAACGCGAGCCATGTGGGACCGTTATAGGGAACTGAAGAAGGAAGCGAGACGTATTCGCCGCAATAAGAAGAGAGAGGCCGAAATACGTGAGTGCGAAGAGCTTGAGATGCTGGCCGACAGGAAGAACGCCCGAAAATTCTACCAGAGGGTTAGGCGACTTACGGAAGGTTTCAAGACCGGGGCGAACTCCTGTAAGAACAACAATGGCGACCTAGTGACCGATGTCCAGAATATACTTAAATTGTGGAGGGAACACTTTTATAACCTACTGAATGGTAGCAGCGCTGAAAGTAGTGAGGAAGACGAACCCGAGTCCCCAGTCGATGATGATGGAGTAGCTGTCCCACCGCCTGACTATGACGAGGTACGAATAGCGATTACGCGGCTGAAAAACAACAAAGCTGCTGGAGCTGACGGCCTGCCAGCCGAGCTATTCAAGTACGGCGGCGAGGAGCTGATGAGGTGCATGCATCAGCTCGTATGCAGAATATGGTCAGATGAACGCATGCCCGACGACTGGAATTTAAGTGTGCTCTGCCCAATCCACAAGAAAGGCGACCCCGCCATACGCGCCAACTACCGCGGAATTAGCCTTCTAAGCATAGGTTACAAGGTCTTATCGAGCGTATTGTGCGAAAGACTGAAGCCCACCGTCAACGAGCTGATTGGACCTTATCAGTGTGGCTTTAGGCCTTGAAACTCCACCATAGATCAGGTATTCACAATACGCCAAATCTTGGAAAAGACCCGCGAGAATAGGATCGACACACACCATCTATTTGTCGATTTCAAAGCCGCTTTCGACAGCACGAAGAGAAGTTGCCTTTATGCCGCGATGTCTGAATTTGGTATCCCCGCGAAACTAATACGGCTGTGTAAAATGACGTTGAGCAATACCACCAGCTCCGTCAGAATAGGGAAGGACCTCTCCGAGCCGTTTGATACCAAACGAGGTTTCAGACAAGGGGACTCCCTTTCGTGTCATTTATTTAATCTTATGTTGGAGAAGATAATAAGAGCCGCAGAACTGAACCGCTCAGGCACAATACTTTATAAGAGCGTACAATTGCTGGCGTATGCCGACGACATCGATATTATCGGTAAAAACAAGGGCTACGTCTGTTCTGCCTTCTCGGGATTGGATAGAGAAGCAAAGCGAATGGGTCTGGTGGTGAACGAGGACAAAACGAAGTATCTCCTGTCAGCACACAAACAGTCAGAGCATACGCGTCTTGGCACCCACGTCACTGTTGACAGTTACAAGTTTGAAAAACTAGACGACTTCGTTTATTTGGGAACCAGCATTAACACCAATAATAATGTCAGCCTTGCAATCCAACGGAGAATCACTCTTGCCAACAAGTGCTACTTTGGGCTGAGTAGGCAATTGAGAAGTAAAGTCCTCTCTCGTCGTACAAAGATCACACTCTATAAGTCACTCATCATGCCTGTGCTGGTGTATGGAGCGGAAGCATGGACAATGAAAGCATCTGATGAGGCGGCTCTTGGAGTTTTCGAGAGAAAGATTCTGCGAAAGATTTACGGACCTTTACGCGTTGGTGATGGCGAATATCGCAGACGATTTAACGATGAGCTGTATGAGCCTTACAACGATATAGACATAGTGCAGCGAATTAAAATTCAGCGGCTCCGCTGGCTTGGCCATGTCGTTCGGATGGACAGAAACGCTCCTGCTCTGAAAACATTCAACGCGGGCCGCGATGCTGGTAACAGAGGAAGAGGAAGGCCTCCTCTGCGTTGGAAAGACCAGGTGGAGAAGGACTTGGCTTCACTTGGCATTTTCAATTGGCGTCAGTTAGCACAGAAGAGAAATGACGGGCGTGCTGTTTTGGACTCGGCCAAAATCGCTTAGGCGGTTACAGCGCCAAATAAGAAGAAGAAGAAGCTTATAGATTCCTGTTTTCCAATTTTCATGCAATTTCGAATATAAATAGCTTTAAGTAACGACCATATCAAGGGGCGAATTCGTCACTAGGCAAGATTTTTTTGCGCCAATCTGAAACAACGGATACTGTCAAAATATAATTATAATATATAATATATCTCAACTAATATATATTTAGAAAGCCGTTTGTTAGTTTTCGCAAGGCTCGAGAGCGGCTGAACCGATTTTTTTGAAACTGCCACCTGCCGCACGTGTTGCAAGGATGGTTTTAGGCTGAAAAAAATCTATATGTAAAGGGGGCGTGGCACTTCCCATACAAATCGAATTTCTCATGCTACATATCTCTGAAAGTGTGCATGGTAGAGTTTTGGAAATTGGTATGGAGATATACGAAATAAATCGCATACCCTTGGAGAAAGATTTTAGCTATTGTAAAAAGGGGGTGACATCTCCCATAGAAACCGAATTTTTCGTACTGCTTATCTCTGGAAATTTTTTGGTAGAGTTCTAGAGTTTTGTATGGAGATGTACGAAATAAATCGCATACTCTTGGAGAAAAATTGGAACTATTGGAAAAGGGGCGTGGAATCTTCCATACAAACCGAATTTTTCATACTGCCTATCTTTGGAAGTGTTCATGGTAGAGTTCTGGAACTTGGTATGGAGATATACGAAATCAATCGCATACTCATGAAGAAAGAGGGCA
>NW_023474384.1:0-3496 GCF_013731165.1 Rhagoletis pomonella
TCGTCGGACCCGGAGAGATGCGCGAGCTATTTTAGCCGGCAGTTCATTCTGCATCCTCCGGTGGATAAAGCCAAACGTCGAGTGACCAGAAAGCTACACAAAATGCCAAAACCTAGTGCGCCTCTTGTTTTCACCAGCGGTGAGGTAAGGGTAGCCATCGGGAAGGCGAAAGCCTCCAAAGCCATTGGACCCGACGGAATATGCATGTTGATGCTGAAAAATTTGGGTCCTGCGGGAGTAGCGTACCTAACGGAGGTCCTCAACCTGTCTATGGCCACTCTCGTCATTCCAGACATCTGGAAAATGGGGAGAGTGGTCCCACTGCTCAAACCGAGGAAACCAGCCAACAAAGGAGGGTCTTATCGCCCGACAACTCTCCTTTCCCCGGTAGCGAAGACACTCGAGGTCCTGCTGCTCCCGTACTTCACGAACCACCTGACCCCAGCGAAGCATCAACATGGGTTCCGTAAAGTGCATAGTACAACAGCACTTAACGCCATAAACACTCAGATTACTCGTGGCCTAAACCGAAACCGCCCCTGTGAGAGAACAATTCTAGTAGCGTTGGACCTGTCCAAGGCGTTCGACACTGTCAGTCATTCAACGCTACTCGAAGATATAGAGGTCTCCTCACTCCCACAGCGACTCAAACGGTGGTCGGTGAATTACCTGAGTGGTCGACACTCGTCAGTAATCTTCAGAGACAAAACTAGCAAGCCACGTAAAATTAAACAGGGGGTACCACAGGGTGGTGTCCTGTCCCTGTCCCCGCTACTGTTTAATTATTACATATCAAAGCTTCCTCAGCCACCAGAGGGTGTTAATATAGTCTCGTATGCTGACGATTGTTCGATCATGGCGTCTGGGAATGGAATTGATGACTTGTGCTACTTCACTGCAAGGACACTTGCCCTATCCCCTGCGAAATCCTCGGCAACCCTTTTCACCACCTGGACGAAGGAGGTCAGACTGCCACTGGGTATTCACGTCGATGGCGTAACAATACCGACGGTGAATAACCCGAAAATCCTCAGAGTTACCTTCGACAGTCTGCTCTCCTTCCCGGCGCATACAACCGCAATTGTCAAGAAAGTACAGAGCCGCAACAATGTCCTCAAGTCGCTGGCCGGCAGCACTTGGGGCAAAGATAAAGAAACGTTGTTGTCAACATACAAGGCAATTGGCCGGCCGGTTCTAAACTACGCAGCGCCCGTATGGTCGCCGGGGACTAGCAGGACGCAGTGGATGAAGCTGCAGACCTGCCAAAACACGGCATTACGAACTGCGACAGGATGCCTCCTGATGACGCCTCAACACCACCACCACGACGAGGCCCAGATGCTCCCTGTAAAGGAGCATAACATAATGCTCTGCAAGCAGTTCCTCGCTGGGAGCCACAGACGTGGCCATCCCAGCGGGCAACTGCTCGCGGAAGAGCCCTCGCCACGGCACGTCACGAGGCGTCTTAACGAACTGACAGACAAAGTCCAGAGGTATATCAAACAACCTCTGGACCCGTCAACTTACCGACAGGCCCTGAACGGCATTCACAGCGAATCAGTCTCAAGTTATGTAGACTCCCGCCATGTGAATGCCGTTCTAGGCAAACAACCGCCGGACGTGGACGGGACAGAACTTTGTCTGCCTCGGGAGACCCGCACTACAATAGCCCAACTTCGCTCTGTCTATTGCAGCAGGCTCAACAGCTACCTGAGCAGAATCAACGAGGATGTGCCCAACCAATGCCCGGCATGTGGAGAGTCAGGAATGCCTATGGGTTCACCTGCTTGGCCTGTCATAGCGGATATAGTTATGGAAGAACTTTTAAATAAATTCGAAAAAGATTCGGACAGCAAACCACGGCTACTTACCAAATATGTTGATGATTTATTTGCGATTGTAAAAACGGAAAACATAGACAAGATGATCAACACCTTAAACAATTTTAACAAAACTTTAAAATTCACAATAGAAATAGAAAATGAAGGACAACTACCATACTTGGACACCCTAATAATCAGAAAAGAAAATGCATTAACAGTTGACTGGTATAATAAACCTGCAGCATCAGGGAGGCTCATAAATTTCAATTCTAACCACGAGAGGAGGACAATTATAAATACGGCTACCAACTTCATCCGCAGAGTACTCAGAAAAATATTGGCATTATCAAAGAAATCCTGGAGAAAAACGAATTTCCTCATGGCTTAATTAACAAACTCATCCGCGATTACTATATCAAGTCCAAAGATAAATCAAATGAGAAGAAAATTTATAGATCGGCAACATATGTTCCAAGATTATCAGAGAGGATTAAGCACTCTAAAATGTTTGACAGAGAAAAATTTCACATAGCGTTCACGTATGATAATACTTTAAAACAAATATACATCAACACCAAAGACAAAGTTCCTAAAAATGAGAAATTTGACGTAATCTACAGAATACCATGGAATGGTGACGGGTCCCACGTATATGTGGGGACAACCAAATCTAAATTGAAGACAAGTATTTCCGCTCATAAATCTAACATAAAATTAAGGACATCTATCGACAATAAGAGAGCCTTAACATCTCACTGCCAAAATATGGGACACTATCCCGATTTTGACAACGTAGGAATCTTACAGGAAGAGAGAAATTACAATAAACGTTATACTCTAGAGATGCTACACATCATGAACACCCCTAATAATAGAAGGATGAATTTCAAAACGGACAATTGCGCTCATGTCTATCGCAATTTAATTCTCACTCACAAAAACCAATAACGTAGGTGTCATGTGTTTATGTGTTCATGTTATTGTTCGTCGGTCCGCCACCAGTACTTCGTCCGACAATAACAATGCTATGCCGTGTTGATCTACATACAGATTCTCTCCGTCCTACTGTCCACCACTTCATGTATTGTTGTTTGTATATTTTTTGTTTACATTTACGGTATTTCGACTTGCTTAAATTCTCTTGTTTATGTTGAAGTGTTCTTTGAGCTTGTTTGTTAATATTTTTCTGCACATAGAATTAGTCGATTGGAAAAACTCAATAATGTAAGTTGCGTTTTTGATGTAAGTTTTTTGTAATTTGACGTAAATATGTATGCATTTGGTGTTTTTCAGTCCTGAAGATGCCTTCAGATTGAAGGCGAAATATCGACAGCAATAAATGTAATGAATAAAACTGCCAAAATCTATGTTTTATTTAATAACCGGCCTGGGGCTCAAAATTAACGAATAAATTATAATAAAACGGCCAAATCGAAAAACTAATATCAGCCTATGATATATTGGCGATCCTGCCAGGAGCAATTGAATTGTTAAAAGTTAAAGGATGTGTAATTGTGAAACGGCATCTATCGATTTTAGGTACTAAAGTGGAGGGACGAATGAAAAAGAAATTTCGTTGAAGATGACAAGCTCATCGCAATAAATCCCCGAGAAATTTGCATGCCACCAGCGCTAAGCTAAATAACAAGCACGTGTAGTATGTAGCAACATCA
>NW_023474385.1:0-3496 GCF_013731165.1 Rhagoletis pomonella
AACGTTAACGTCACGGTCATGCGAGGGTGAGTTTTCATTAACTCGCACATCCCATAAGATAAATCGTGTCAGCTCACTAGTTTTCCGTTTTTACGTCCATGGGTAACATGGGCGCATTTACATCTGAAAAAGAAGTATTCTCAGCGGTATCAATGATTGGTGGATTGATATAGCCTGCGTTTCTTTATACATTCCTGATAATACCATTTCACAGCCGGAATAAACAGAATGCGTTTGAAATATACGTTAACATATCATCAGGAACGTTCTAAAGAATAAGTAAACATAAAAGTTTATTCCAAATGTTCAGAATGAATAAAGAAATGCAGCCATAGTTGAAAATGTTTCGGCATATGTATAATTTATAGGGCATTACCAAATTGTCCTGAGTTTCCCTTGGGTATGCAGGTTACCTTTGTGTACGTAACACCAGGTGCATGGATGGCTGCCTGGAATGCGTTCCGATTCCAAGGAAAATATTTCCAAGTTTCAAGTCAGTGGCGATAGTACTAGTAAAATTAGAAGGCCCAGCAAATACCATAGATGAGATACATTATAAAAATTCTGTTCACGTGCTAATGCAATTATGAATAATTCCTTAACGCCAGAATCTCTGAATTTTTCCGCGACTTCTGCGTCTTCTAAAGTTTGACTATGTAGCATTTTTATATTTACACATGGATTTTATCGTTCAGTTTCAATGATAGACAAATTTTAGACAAGCCCGTACCCTAGCTACCCCAAAGTTTTTGTTAAATAAAATAAAATTAAATATGTAAAAAAAGGAAACACGGACCAAACTTTAAATCGATTTTTTTGGAAAAGGGCTCAGTAGGTGATTTTGAATTAAATTCGAAACTGTTTCCGAACCAGAAACACATCCCCGAAAAAACCGGATGTAGAACAACCTTAGGGTTAAACGCAATCGTGGTACACTCCAAACTCCGCGGATCCCGCACGAGTAATCCCTCATTACCGATCCCGAAAAAATGGCGCGGGATCCCGCGTTTGTTATTAATAAAAATGAATTTCTGTTTGTGTGTTATCGAATAACTCAAGAACGGCTCAACGGATTTCCTTCGTTTTGATTTAATTTTCCGTTCTGTCCGTAGAAGGTTTGGAAAGAAAAAATAAAAAAAATGGTGTTCCCAGATATCTGAAATATAGAAAAAATCAAAATGTAAATGAGTCGCAACATTGTTATTTTACTGAGAATATATAAAAATTTTAAGATAGAAAAAAATGGGATTAAAAAAAAATCTTTATATATAAAAATTGATTTGCTGATTGTGTATTATCGAATAACTCAAGAACGGCTCATCGGATTTCCTTCGTTTTTATTTCATTTCATTCCTTTCTGTCCGTAGAAGGCTTGTAAAGAAAAAATTGAAAAAAATGTTGTTCCCACATATCAGAAATATAAAAAAATAAAAACTTTACATGAACCGCAATAATTTTATTTCACTGAGTATGTAAAAAAATATGTATATAAAATAATTTGGAGGGGGGTGCCACCATTCGAAAAAATCTTCATATATAAAAAGGAATTGCTGTTTGTGTGTTATCACATAACTCAAGAACGGCTCAACGGATTTGCGTCGTAGTCTCTTCATTTTGTTTCCTTCTGTCTGTAGAAGGTTTGAAAAATATTGATAAATGGTGTTTTCCAGATATCTGAATAATGAAAAAAAAATTATTTAAATGAGCCGCAGTAATGCTAATTCCATATATCTGAATTATGAAAAAAAAAATTTATTTAAATGAGCCGCAGTAATGCTATTTCACTAAGAATGCACAAAAAAATTAATATAGAAAAAGATTGGAAACGGTTGACACCATTCGAAAAAAATCTGTATATATAAATATGAATTGATGTTTGTGTGTTATCGCATAATTCAAGAACGGCTCTACGGGTTTGCTTCGGTTTTATTTCTGTCCGTAGAAGGTTTGTAAAGGAAATATTGAAAAAAGGGTGTTCCCAGATATCTGAAATATAAAAAAATAAAATCTTTACAGGAGCCGCACTGAGAGTGTACTAAAAATTTTTATATAAAATAATTTGGATGTAATTAAAAAGACAAAATTGGATAGGGGTGCCGCCTTGGCTTGCTAACATTTTCTAAGATATGTATAGTACTCTTACGAAAAAATCTGAAAAAATAGAGAACACTTAAAATATATAAAGTATTTTATTTAAAAGAAGAAGTATACATTCGGACGGAGTAATTTGTTAGGAAAAAAATTTTCGAAGAAAGTGTATAGCAAAGTCAAATTCAACGATTAATTCTGAGCAAAAATGGCAAACGAACTATAAACCAAAAATGACGGTTACCGCTCCCAATTTTAAAATTAACAGTAGTATATTGTATGAAGAAAACACAAAATTCTGTAACTGTAAAAATAATTTCGTTAAAGAAAATTATAATACATTGGTTTTTCTTTGAAAATGGGGTGTCAAATTAAAGCGCTTGGGCTGTAGATGTGCCAACTGGTCTTATTTTTTTCGAAAAGAGTTGCCACCTGATGAACAATTAAAATCAAATTTTTCAATAATCAATACCATTAGATCCGTACCGTTCGTTCAAGTTTCAAAAGTGAGGTGTCAAATTAAAAGGCTCGGGCTGTAAATGTGCAATAAGGATTTTTTTTTTAAAGAGTTGCCACCTTTTAAAGACCTATCTATATTCAAATTATTTAAAAAATTTATCAGTTATTCAAAATTGGTATTAATTGAAATATTTTTGAAATGCTTTGTTTTTTAACTTAACTATAGAAGGGTTGCCACCTGTTTAAAGAATAAATTCAATTTGAATTAAGCGAAATAGGTAAGATAAGTATGTATGTATCACCATATGGGTGCCAAACGAAATGGATTTAAGAAAGTAATGGTTTGAAAAAATTTGAACACCTGCTTGAAATGCCGAATTTAGTTAACTTATACACAAAACACATGAAACATCAAAATATGAATGTCAAATGTAGGTGTGTAAAGAAGTCTTTATTTTCAACGCTAAGACTATTTTTGAGGTGATGTAATAGGGTTGCCATCTGTTTATATAGTTAAATTCAAAGTATTTAATAAGTTAAAAGAATTAATAAAATTTGCGTATCTATCTAAGGGGGTTCAAAGATCTTTATTTCCGAACAATATTTAGTGGGGTTGCCACGTGTTTAAAAAAAACAAACTCAACTTAATTTATCACTAATTAAAATATGTTCGAAATGTTAGACAAAGGAGCCTTAACAAGAGTTTAGCTTGAAAATAATTTTCAAGAGGGCTGCCATCAGTTTGAAAGGTTTAGTTTAATTAACTAATGCAAAATTTATGTGAATTATATAAATACGGGAGTCAAACGAAAGAGTGTTAAGAAATATTTAGTCTGAACATTTGGACCGTATGAGAAGGGCTGCCGCGTGTTTAAAAAGTTACATTCAAATTATTCAATAAGTTCGACGAATTATTAAAGGATGGGTATCAATCGAAATGGGTTTGAAA
>NW_023474386.1:0-3495 GCF_013731165.1 Rhagoletis pomonella
CTTTTTCGTTTTTGTTATTCCACTATGTGTCTCATGAAGTTGCTTCAACACTAATTGTCTCATTGTTATCGGTATCATAATCCTTTCATTAAAAAATAATATATCATCATCTAAAATAATTTCATTTCTGCTTTTATAAAAACATTTAGCTTTTTCATTGCATTTGTTGCGTGGCCACCCATGTAAACAATAGTTTTTAATATCACTTAGTATCGGGTCCATAGTGGTCTCCGTCTGAAATTGACTTTTCCGCTCATCACTTACATAAATGCTGAGTACATAGTTGTCTAAGTCGCTATCCATGTCATTTGCTGCACATTTTCCTGCATAACGAGAAAGGTAATCGGCTATGTGGATTGTTTTTCCCGGTGTGTACTCAAGTTCTATTTCAAAATTTAGTAGTTTCAATCGAATATTTTGCAATTTAGCGGATGGAGTTTTGTGAATTTCCTTTTTTATGATTGCAGTTAACGGCTTGTGATCATTAATGATTTTAATTTTCCTTCCAAACGTATAAAACTTAAATTTTTTGCAAGCGAACAGAATAGATAGGAATTCTTTCTCAATTTGTGAGTAGCGTTTCTCCGATTCTGACAAACATCTCGACGCGAATGCAATAGGTTTGCCATCTTGCAGCATACAGCATCCCAGGTCATCTTTTGATGCGTCGCACTGTATTTGTATGCATTTTTTCTCATCGAAGGGTACTAAAATAGGTGCTTTGATGATTTGATCTTTAATTTTATTAAAAGCTTATGTATGACGTTCAGTCCAATTAAAAAATATATTCTTTTTAAGCATTTCCCGAAGCGGAGCCGTTAACTCAGATAAGTTGCTAATGAACGAACGCATGTAATTTATAACACCCAAAAATGTTTGCAAGTCTTTTTTGGTTTTGGGTTGACCCATTTCTATAACAGCTTTAATTCCATCTGGATCTGGTGTGATTTTGTTTTCTGAAAAAACGTGGCCTAAATAACTGACTTCCGTAACAGCTATTTTCATTTTGCTTTTGTTGAACTTCACACCTCTTTTTTTAGCTCTTTCTAGCACTGCAACTAGTGCCCTATCATGCTCCTCCCGCGTTTTCCCTGTAATCAATAAGTCATCCATATACGCAAAAACATTCATAATATCACCGAAATTTTCGTGGTTCATCTTTTGAAATACCTTTGGACCTGATTTAATGCCGAATGGCATCCGCAAAAATTAAAAATTTCCAAATGGGGTTGCGAACGTGCATAATTTCTGTGACTCATCATCTAGCACCACGTGCCAGAAACCGTCTTACAAGTCAAGTACACTGAAATACTTAACCCCTTCCAATCTTGTTGTCAAATCTTCTAAGGTCGGAATCAAAAAAATTTCATCTGATATGCAGTCATTTAAGCCCGACGGGTCAATGCTTACTCATAAATCCTTTCCATTTTTCTTAACTACCACAACTATCTGGTGAACCCATTCACTGGTATCTGCCTTCTCAATTATTTCATTTTTCTCTAACTCCTCTAGTTTTTCTTTTAAGCGACCTAAAATGGTGTGAGGTACCCTTCTCGCAGGGTTTGCTTTAGGAGCTGAATTTTCTTTCAATCTAATTTTATATGGCCTGCTGAATCTTCCCAATCCTTTAAATAAATCTGCATATTGAATCTCAACAAATTTCCGATCTATTTCTCTCTCCATCGCATTTATAAAAAATTACGCCTTACCGTTTGTTTATTTACCCGTGCAATATCCACCAAACCAAAAGCAACACAAGCTGTCAGACCCAGTAAGGGCACTGTGTCGATATCAACAACTTCTATTTCAATATTTTCCTTTTTATTTTTAGATAATTTGCAATTAAGTTGACATACCCCGATCGGTCTCACAACTCCACCTCCAAAGGCACGAAGTATAGATCTGGACGGCTGTAATTTATAATTTGGAGCTACAATATCCAACAGTCTTGTCGGGAGAATTGTTACGCTCGATCCCGTGTCTACTTTGAATGACACCAAATTTTTTACCTACTTGAACATCTTCCTTCCACAACGGCACTTTTATGTTGGCTGTGTTTGCATTGCAATCGGTGGTTCTTACTAATGCTGAAATATTAACTTGCTTTATTGAATGAACATATAATTCAGAATTTTCATCATCGAAATCAGTTTCATTAATGGTTTGAACCTGTTTTACCTGTTTTGTTTTGCAAACGGAAGCGAAATGATTTTTTTTTAACAATTTTTACATGTTTTACCATAGGCTGGGCAATTACCCTTCTTATGCTTATAGTTACAATATTTACACTTTATCACTACATACTTATTTGTACATGCTAGCTGACTTCGGTGCTGCTTATTGTCTCTGCTATGTTGTTTACTATGATACTTTCTGCTATTTTCCGTCTTTTTACTATTATGCTGAATTTCACTAACGGGCTCCGTCCTATTCATCGATTGAGCTTGCTCATTTGTTGCTTCTTTCGCACTGCTTTTCTCAACAGCTGCATCATATGTCAAATTGGGTACTTCTAATAAACGCATTTGTAAATTCTTGTCTGAGACACCCATGACAATTTGATCTCTCAGCATTTCGCCAAATTCGCAATTTTTCACCAACCTTTTTATATCCATTAGGAATGAATCAAATGGCTCTCCATCTTTTTGCTTTCGTTGGTAAAATACAAAACGCTCATACACTGCATTCTTTTTTGGTTCACAAAAATCTGCAAACTTCTTTGTCACTGCTTCATAACTAGCTTGTTCTTCAATTGTCAAATGAAGTGTATCATACACCTCAACAGCACGCTCACCAATTATGTTCAAGAATACATTAATTTTAACAGCATCTGGCTTTCTATTTAGTTCGGCAGCTTGCATGTATATATCAAAGTTTCTTTTAAATCGTCGCCAGTTTTCAGATAAATTTCCCTCGGTTTGCAAAGGCTCGGGTTTTCTTACGAATTCCCCCATTTTCGTTAACGAACTCGTGGCGTTTTCGTTTTCAGGTCGTAATTCGTCCTCACGTGCTAGAACTTTTTTGTCGTTGGATATTTCGTCTATCTCCTCATTTATTGAAATTTCACACTCCTGTTTTTTTACTTGCCTTTAATTTTTTAGCAATCCTGATTTGACTTTTGTTACAATTCCACATTTTTTTAGTTCGTCCACTGGTATTTTCTTTAAATGCACATCTAATTCTTTATATGTCCTTTTTTCTTTTTTAATAACTCTACTTTTATCTTGTATTAGTGTTGGACTCTTTATTTCTCTTGATCTTAATTTCATTTCATTTTAATAAAACCTAACCTTTTGTTCACTCTTTGTTTGTCCGCAGCGCCATGTTGTATATTGCATGTGTCCGCTTCTAGCTTGCAATCACCACTTCCTTTATTTCGGAATTCTCTTAGCGCTGATACAAGTTATACTTATCGATAACTACATACTATTATCGATGCTATAGGGTATATTTACTTAGCTCTGTGCTATATCCCTCCCCGATCTGACACATTGG
>NW_023474387.1:0-3495 GCF_013731165.1 Rhagoletis pomonella
ATTTAGCTGCTAATATTATGGTTTGGGGGTCGTCGGAAGGCATACTTGCAAGACAGTCTTAAATAAATTTGAAGAACCTTTTCGTCTTCACTCCCTGGCGGCAACAATGATCCGATTCGATGGTGAGTCTGTCCATAAAACTGTATAGCTTGACCGCTGGCAATTTCAAAATGGGAGAGTATCGTTGGTCTACAGAAATCCAAAATACATATATGAACATAGACTTATTTCCGACGAAATATCTTAAATTTCTTATCAATGAGCGCAATAGTTCTGGTGGTTGATTTAACGGAAGTAATTTGAGATTGACCCCTGGACAACTCAATCATGGTATTTCCGAATGAAGCTTTAATGCATAGTAATATTGGCAAATCACAACCATTGGGCCAGTCGGAACACACGGGAGCTCGACATAGTCAATGGTGCAACAGGTCGACGTAATCGAATATTCACGACACTTTTTCTCACTTGTAGATGTTTAGTAATAACTTGATTCCAGCGCCACCTGGCGCCTCCTTTTTGAAAAGTATTGCCCTTACTCATACATTACATTACATATCCCGAATATGTATGTATGTATGTGTATCGTATCAAAAATACGAATTTTTAGTAAAACCTCTACTCCTTTCCCTTTACGATACCAATTCATATGTTGCGAATATAAACCAAATCGGATTATACTTATATACAATTTTTAGTAATAACTCGACTCCAGCTCTACCTGGCGGGTCAAATTGTGAGCTGAAACTATCCAGAGAGCACTTCCATGAGTATCTGAGAAAAATTCGGTTCGTATGGGAGGCGCCACGCTCAATTTATATATAGATTTTTTACCCTATAACCGTCCTTATTAAAAGATATATGTAGCTAGCTGATAAATTTTTCCCAGAGATGTTTTTCTTCCCCTTACCAATATATACATATGTAGAATATGACCGAAATCAGACTATAAAAACGATTTTTAGTAATAACTCGAATGCAGCGCTACCTATCGAGATTTTCTATCCGTAACATTTTCCTTGGACAAAGCCAATCATAACTAAAAAACAGTATACTTAAATCGGAAAATCCGTTCCCGAGTTATGGGCGGTCACACGCACGCAACTTAGTTTTATATATAGTATGTATAGAGATATCGTTTTCTAATTTTTAGTTCTATCTGCCATAAAAGCGGGATTTTTTAGTTTTTTAAACTATTATCTATTTTATTAATATCCGCAACATCCTCAACGAAAAAATTCTCAAAAATCAGGGTTAACTTTTAGCGACTTGAAACTTGCACTTTATTATACTTAACTTTAATGGGCTACTACTCTGCATAGCTCTGCATATTCAAATTTTTTCTAATAAATCGAATTGAAAGGTTCTCTCATTTCCTTTTTGGTTGTTGTTGTTTCCGACAGGGTGGGTGTATGATGTACTATGGAACGAATTTCCGTCATCCCTTGTCAAATTTGGTTTGGAGACAAACCGGTTTCGGCGTTGTGCCATCTTCAGTGTCATTTTTCGTTCTGCATAATTTAAAGATATATAAACAGATTAACGGGTTAGGAATGGGCAATCCGACGTCAGCAATACTCATGGAAGTATTCATGCAAACACTGGAGGAGAAATACATGAAAAACCTATCGACCAACCTAGGAGTAAAATTCTACGCGAGATATGTCGATGATGTAATATGTCTAATAGAGGGAAACAAAGAGAAACAGATACTAGACTATCTCAACAAACAACACCAGAATATAAAATTCACCATGGAAACGGAAGAGGAAAGAAAGATTAACTATCTGGATTTAACAATTAAAATAAACGATACCACGAACAAGATAGAGTTCGAAATATACAGAAAACCAACAGCCACAGACACAATTATACACAATAGCTCAAACCACCCACAGCAACACAAAAATGCAGCATTTAAACAACTAATAACGAGGCTTGAAAGGACCCCTCTAACAGAAGAATGCTACAAGAAGGAACTGGATACAATATATGCCATTGCGGAAAATAACGGATATAGGAGAGGCCTGGTGGAGAAGTTAAGAAAGGACACAAAACCGAAAAAGACTAGCAAAGAGGAAAACAATAAAAAAACTTGGGCAGCTCTAACTTACACAGGAAAGACATCTTACAAACTTGCCAAATTCTTTCATAAGTACGACATTCAGACATCATTTAAAACAAGGAACACAGTGGGAAATATATTGAAAGAGAAAATAAGCGAGGAAGACCCGCTAGATAAACAGGGTGTTTACAAGTTAACCTGTGAGTGCCGACACAGTTACATAGGACAAACAGGGCGAAATATAAGAACAAGGTATCGAGAACACATAAGGGATTATAATAAGAAAAAATGAAAACCAGAGGCTGCAATAGAATCGAACTTCGCGAATCACATGATCAAAAATAAATGCACACCAATGAAGATTGGACAAACAACAGAACTTCTCCGTGTACAACATAAAGGACAAAGATTGAATATATTAGAAAATATGGAAATATATAAACAGAAGACCTTCAAAGGACAAATAATAAATGAGCAAATAAATACTGCATCGGACGTACTGTTTGAACCTCTAAAACTACTGTACAAGAAGAAGAATGACAACAAGAAAATATTAAGGACAGATATGGAAGGGAATACACCGACTGCAAAAACAAAGGGGGTAAAAATCACGGACTTCTACCTGCCGTCAAAAACGAGCCAAAACAATTCATCTACCTATTGAGTACCGCAAACACTGCAAAACTAAAAAGACGTACCTAACAAAAGAAAGAGGTAGTTAACAAGGAGTATAAATACGAGCAACCAACAAAAATTATGCAGAACGAAAAATGACACTGAAGATGGCACAACGCCGAAACCGGTTTGTCTCCAAACCAAATTTGACAAGGGATGACGGAAATTCGTTCCATAATACATTCTCTCATTTCCTTTGCTTTAAATTGTTGCCCGCATGCTGGGCAGGTATTTTCCACATCTGAGTTCAGCCGAGAGAAATAGCTGTTGAGTCGAGAGAGATTTATGAGGGCCCATATATCGAACTCATTTTCTACTGATTCTAGTGACACCTCGCTACTCGTTTCCATAAGATCATCTGCGTAATTATTTTAGCTCGCAAAAACTACACTAATGAGGCCAATGCTAACGGATCTTTGAAAATTTTTTTGAACCTTGGGTCGATGCAGCTAGTAAACAAGAATGTTCGATGGCTGGATTTTCGACAACCACAGAACTCATATTTCTTGAAAATAGTTTAACGATTATTTTACAATTAATCGATTAATGAAATACAAATCTACGATACATCTAAATCGTAAATTGGACACAAATAATGGATTCATTTAATGAAATGATTAATCGCTGCCATCCCTAGGTGCATCTGGTCTCTCTAGATAATGTGCATGTGTGTGCGAAGAGCCTAACCGGTTTGAATATTCACCAAGGTGGATGGTTCCGTGCGCAGAAGTGGAAAACTTTTGACTGCCATTCAC
>NW_023474388.1:0-3495 GCF_013731165.1 Rhagoletis pomonella
CTTCATCTTCATCTTCATCTTCATCTTCATCTTCATCTTCATCTTCATCTTCATCTTCATCTTCATCTTCATCTTCATCTTCATCTTCATCTTCATCTTCATCTTCAACTTCATCTTCATCTTCATCGTCATCTTCAACTTCATCTTCATCTTCATCTTCATCTTCATCTTATCTTTATATTTGTTTTTGATTACATTCTTGTCTTTGCATTAGTCTTTTCCCGCCCAATTGGCGTTTAACGCAGCTATTTGTTTTCTATACCCGTCATATGCTACCTGTACCGTGGCGTTAAATATTTATCGCAAACATAACGGAGCTATAATAATAAGATTTGCTTCAATAATTTGAGTTTAACTTTTTAAACAGGTGGCCACCCTCTTCAGGCACCTCAAAATTATTTTAATTGTGTTTCTGTAAGCTCTTTCTGTACTGTATTGTATTTTAAGCGTAAGACTTTTGTATAATTTAAATAAATTTTACTTTTGAAACAGGTGGCAACCCTCCTACATTTAGCTAGAAAATACAACTTATTCAAAACCATTTCTTTCGATACCCATATTGGGATAATTCGTTTAACTTAATAAATAATTTGAATTTGATTTTCGTATATATGGTAACCCTTTAAAAGACTAAAACCATACTGCACATCCGCAGGTCAAACCCTTTCATGTGACACCTCATTTTTGAAAATCGTACGAACGATACAGATTTTATGACGTGGTGTTAAATATTTAACGCAACCCTCTGCGGCAGAGAAATTTTGAATTCGATTTTCTAACATGTGGCAACTCCTTTCATGGAACTAAGGCTATGGTGTTCACCCGAAGGACAAGGCCTTTCATGTGACACCTCATTTTTAAAAATCGAACGAACGATACAGAGTTTATGGCTTGGTGTTAAATATTTAACGCAACCATCTCCGAACTCGATTAAGAAGTTTCACTTCAAAAAATGTAAATTTTAAAACACAAGTATACATTAATATGTACCAGCCAGCAAAAAATTCGAAAACCGATCCGAAAAAGGACAAGTGACGATACGTTTTCCCAATAAAGTGTGCGGCAGAAACGTACATATGTACAGGCAACGAAATTGGTTGTGAAACGGATACGTTTTCGGCTGTTTTTTTGTTCTGAAATTTGTCCGATTGAATTTTTCGTTCAATACGCTTTCCTTCTGCACTTCACAGATACTTTTTCATGGCTAAAAAGAAATTAAATAAAATAAGAAAGCGCCTGACGGAATTCGAACCCGGCACCTTCTGGAGGCTAACAAATAGCGGCGCACTCCTTTGCACTCCTTGCCACTGCCGACTACGCATGCATGCTTTCCAATGTTTAGCTTGAGCAAATAAAATACAATTATTGCTTTCAATTAACATCATCTTTTTGGACCGTTCTCCGGATACGAAAATTGATGATAACCGTGGTAGTTTTTTCTACTCGTTTTCGGTTACGGAAAATTTAACTAAACTGACTACTAACTGACTAAACTAGACTTTTACTTGAAAACCGGCGCACATACATATGTATACATACATACTCAGACACTTCACAAGGTTTGAATTCAAAATATCTGAGAAGATAGTAAATAATAGGGTTGTTCAACTTCACTAGAAAGTCGACTTTCGACTTTTCGATCGACTCTGTACAGCCGAAAAGTCGACCGATCCACGAAGAAAAGTCGACTTTGTTCGACATTTTCGACTTTTTTAATAAAAATAAAATGTATTAACTATACTCTGCATTTAACTCATATATTAGCAATAAATATAAGAGTCAGAATACGCCCAAAATATCATGATTTACTAGTGGTCTTTAGAGTAATCTGTAATTTAGTGAAATTCAATGCTAGGTAAAAAAAAACAGACACTAAAGGATTTTTAAAAATTTTGAAAATTGTTCCAGTTATATAGCATGAAAATGTTGGTTGTGAGGGTTTTCAAAAATTATATTTTTGAAAAATAATTTAAAAATTTTTAAATTTTCACAAAAAAAAAAAATCTAAAAATTTTTGGAATCGATATTTGGTAATTACGGACAACTTTTTGAAAAATGTGGCCTTCCGATGGGGCAGAATTGGCGGGTATTGGTAGAAATATAGTGCCACTTTATAAGCATGGATAAATATGGGAGTAGCCCAGACAGCTAGTGGATTGGGACTATCCACACGACTAATGTCGCATATTAACTGGAATCCTACCAGCAACGTTTTTGGCGGTGTTTGAAATGTTGTACCTTACGGATTGGTCAAATTCGAACCAAAGACTGTCTGTAGAAACTTACATAAACTCATGCAGAAAAACTTTCTTGCATGAAATTTTTTAAAATAAATACCTGTGTTTATCTTACCTCATTATTAACTGAAGATTGTGGAGACAAACGATTAACAAATTTGAGGAATTTGTTTTCGTATAGTAATTTTATGCGCTGCTCTTAAATGATTTGACAATGTTGTTGTACTGTCATTAAAATTCATTTCTCTACCACACTTTTCAAATTTCACTTCAGTTTTATTGGCAAATTTTTTTTTATACGACCAAACAGCACTCCGCGCCCTTGTTAGAAGATCAGTTTTTATATGCAAATAAATCAAAAAAAGTCGAGAGTCGAAAGTGTCACGAGCGAACCTCACTAACACATACGCAATGCTTGACGTATACGTAAATATATTTACCCAGCAAAACCAGCGTGACCGAAACTCCAACACAAACGCAAATTTTATGGTGTTACTAACACACCTGTAATAATTTTTGATTGGAGTCAGTGTTGCCGCGCCGTCTCAAGAAAATGTATCCCTGAACAAGCCAAAAATATATCCAAATGTGTCCAATTTTCTTTTTTTACATATACATCTCATAATTTGTAAGAAAACCAAACAGTTTCATGAAAAAGGACTTGGAATACATGTGCATAAAATCAAACATTTGTAATCTCAATTTATAAAGTACATTTTTTGTGCATAAGTATTTTGCAAAGTAAATATAATAAATAGCAAGTACACTCTAAAAATAGCATGTAAAACTACTACTGAAAAGTATCTATTTTTCAACAAGAATCTGTATAAATATACGTACAAGATGTTCAGTATTTGATTTTGAACTTGAGATCTTTAAAATATACACATAAATACACATATATAGAATGTTTAAAATTGCAAAAATTTTCAAACTACAAATACATTTGAGTAGTCTACTTGCAAAGTGCGCTATGTAAAATTTTTTCGATTCTTAGTTTTTGGAGGATTACGTACCAGTATTTAAAGTAGTTTCATGTCCAATAACAACAGAGTGCAAAATATTTATATATTCTGAAAAAATAGCATCAAATGTTAAGTCTTCTTCCAAAAGTCGCTATCATACTTATTTATGAACTTTCAAAAGTATCAATCTTCTGATGAACTTAGAAAGCTGCTTTAGGTCGTATAGACTGTTAATGTTATCTTATGACATGTTATGTTATGTTACAATTTTATAAGGCTCCTATTTATCCAAA
>NW_023474389.1:0-1132 GCF_013731165.1 Rhagoletis pomonella
TATGTGCATAGATACGTATGTGCATAGATACGTATGTGCATAGATACGTATGTGCATAGATACATATATATGTAAGTGTCCGCATATATTTTTTCTCGTCACTTGTTCTGTCGCTTCACTGCAGCAAAACCAAGTTGTGAGGTAAACCCTGACGATATGCGTAGAATTGAAACCATGGGTTCATATTAAATATATTTATGTATGCATGGACATATGTACATATGTTAAAATGTAGTTTCGATTTAAAAAAAATCGGATGAAGTTTTTCTTTCGCCATTCATACACCTCTAATTTCAGTATTTATTAAAAAACCTCAATGAAATTCAAAAACTCTATCTTGCATTTGGGTTTACTCAATACCAATTTGAGCTGTCGCAGTGTTATCAAAAAAACAAGTAAGAGCAGCGCTGTCTTCGGCTATGCCGAAGGCTTCATACCTTTCATGAACGTCTGCAAATTTTAGTTTGACAGATTACTGATTTTGGATACATCTGCATACATCGATAGAGGAGTTACATACTTATATAAAAAATCGCATCTAAACAATCAGAGGTATGGAAGATATACTTTATATGGCACCAATCTAAGTGATTTTCACTGCTATGTGATCGGTATGTAAACCGGTAACACAATTTATTGGGTTTAGTTTTCTACATAAAGGAGATATATCGCAAAAACTGGTATCTGAACAATCAGTGCTGTAGGAGATAAAGCTTATACAACATAGATTTTGACGATTTTCTCAGTAGACTTTGTATTATTATTTATAAAATATCTTACGAAATTTATCAGTTTTAGCTGTTCAAATAAAGGGGTTTTACAGTAAAATCCCATATCTGAACAATCAGATGTATGGAAGATATATGTTGTAGTCACCCGATCCTTGTTATTTTCACTGTAAGTATTCTGTTAATAATGAGTGAAAATGGTGCGAAATTTCATATTCCTAGCTGCATAAATGGAGGAGTTATGATAAAAGACCTCATATCTGAACAATCAGTTGTATGGGAGCTATAGGTTATAGTTACCCGATCTTTTTAATTTTCACTGTAAGTTTTCTGTTAATAATTATTGAAAACAGTGCGGAATTTCATGTTCCTAGCTATATAAATGGAGGAGTTATAACGAAAAA
>NW_023474389.1:1142-3495 GCF_013731165.1 Rhagoletis pomonella
TTTTATATCTGAACAATCAGTTGTATGGGAGCTATAGGTTATAGTGAACCGATCTCTGTAATTTTCACTATAAGCATTCTGTTTATAATGGGTGCAAGTGCTGCAAAATTTCATGTTCGTGGCTGCATAAATGGAGAAATTATAACGAAAAATCTCATATCTGAACAATCAGTTGTATGGGAGCTATATGTTATAGTGGTCCGATTCTTCCGGTTCCGACAAATGATTAATACATTATAAAAATACACCCACCTACCAAATTTGATCAGGATATCTCGAAAACTGAGAGACTAGATTGCATACAAACAAACGGACAGACGGACAGACGGACATGGATAAATCGACTCAGCTCGACGTTCTGATCATATAAGTATACATTTTAATGGGTCTATCTCTTTTTGTTCTGGTACTTACAAACATCGGACCAAAGTTATAATACCATTTCATGCTCATGAAAGGTATAAAAAGTTATCAATAGGTAGGTTCAGAAGGCGCAGCAGTTGAGCGCAACCGTTGCTAAACAAAAATCAGTGATCGTTATGCGTCTTTTGAACGACTTCATACATTAGCTGTCAAATTCAACTCTCAAAGGTACACACCAACATGTTGTCTCAAATGATCAGAAAAATATCACGATCATCTAACACGCAACTATTCAGTTGGTCAGAAGTACGCAACAACGCGTTCAGAAGGTGCAATCGCACCAGTTACTGAGCTGTTTCGCCTTCTGAACGTGCCAAATGAAAATTCGTTTCTCTTGAAATCAAGTTATATGGCTGCGTATGTATGTACATATGTACATATACCGAATTTTTTTTTATTTGTAAAGGCTCTCAAGAAAAACTAAAAATGCACATAAAATTACGCACAATAAATGGAAAATAAATTTTCTTCTATAAAAAATTTCTTAATTCAGTATGCAGCTCTTAAGAAGAAAACGCTCGTACATCTCGTCGCTACCATGTCCAACTATCGAATGTGAAAATCGGCACTTTTCAAAATTTTGATTTGCCACTAATAATTTTATTTCGTATAGCAGCATTGCTTAAGTTATTGTTTTTGACAACTTATTTGTTGGTTAATGACTGCAAATAGTTTTATAGAAAATTAGAGACGAGAAATAATACTTTCATAAAAATTTAAGTACATACATAGATTTAAAAAGCTGCTTGAATACAAAAGTTTTATGAAAATGTCACATTAAACAACTGTCTAAATCTACGTTATTTTTTATAAATAAGGCCGTAAACATTTCCTTACATCGTCGATTTCCATATTCTATTTTTACTCTTTCAATTTCACTGACCAGCGCTGCAAACGATATCAACTAGTAGGCTAACAACCAGAATTGAAATTTAATACGGAAGTACTTACCGTACTACAAGTATACAGAGAGTAGATTTGCTACTCCCTTTTGGCAGCAGCAAATATCTCTCGTACGCGATGAGGGAAAGTAGAGTATGTACTTTGGTGGAGTAATAGCAAGTACGTCAAGTATTTACTCTCTCAACGCCAAGTAGTGTATGTATGCGGAAAAAAAGTAACAATGTGTTGGGTGTAGAGTACAATGCAAGGAGTACTTATTGAATGAAATGCGGCAAATACAATTGCGCTGGACTCTAATACATACATATGTATGGGGGCTAAACCAGGAATATTCATTTGAAAATGCTGATGTCCTACTCATTTATGAAATGAAAGAAAAAATAATGATTTTTATAAATATTATATTCTCATTTATACATATGTAACATAGTTACTTATTGCGTTTTCTTTTCTCAAAAAAAGTTCTGCCCTTTTATATGGGAACTCTTGCTTTGCGTTGTCCTGAAACCTGAGAAAATGTTGCGTTCTTTATATGAGAATGAAACAGAAAATATACTACTCCATCACAATTTATTTATAGAACTTAATAAAGCTGAATTATTCACTTGGCCTGTAAGTCTTTAACAATTTTAAAGCAAAACACTTATTTCTGATAGGGAAAATAATTGCATTTTTACAAGATTAAATTAAAAATCAACCTGCAACTCTCACCCTCATGTTTATTTGAGGGCAGAAAAGGCGGCACTTTCGCCGGATCAGAGCGCAACCTGCTGAGAAAGGAACACGACGCCTTGTGAAAGGGCTGAGAAAAGAACATGAAAATGTGACAGCGCTAAAACAAGGCAGAATAAGTGCAGCCTTTTTTCGAGAAAAGAAAACGCTATTAGTCAAATTACTTAGTAATTACTTGTATGAAAGAATACAAAGCCAAATTATTTATCAGAAGCATTGCCCCTTACATATTGAAAAAAAGTAATAATAGCTCTCAAAAAAGCAAAATCGCTACAGCGAAAAAAGTGTTTGAAAA
>NW_023474390.1:0-3495 GCF_013731165.1 Rhagoletis pomonella
AGGGATTATAACCCTTACTAAGTAGAATTCTCCTTTCTGTGTTGCCGCAAAAGGGGACCGGAAGTATTTTTGCGCAGAACTTCTTTCTGCGTAGGCGGCCTTCGGCCGCACTTAGGGATTATAACCCTTACTAAGTAGAATTCTCCTTTCTGTGTTGCCGCAAAAGGGGACCGGAAGTATTTTTGCGCAGAACTTCTCTCTGCGTAGGCGGCCTTCGGCCGCGCTTAGGGATTATAACCCTTACTAAGTAGAATTCTCCTTTCTGTATTGCCGGAAAAGAAGGGCGGACGTATTTTTGCGCAGAACTTTTCTCTGCGTAGGCGGCTTTCAGCCGCGCTTAGGGATTAAAACCCTTACTAAGTAGAAGTAAATAATTCATATTAGAAAAAACGAAATTATCCATATGCACACTTTCGTTAGAAAACCGAAATAATGCATATAACAAAAACCGAAATAATGCATGCATGCACAATTTCAGTTCAAAACCGAAATAATGCATATGGCAAAAACCGAAATAAAGCATACATGCACAGTTTCGGATGAAAACCGAAATAATGCATATGTGAAAGACGAAGGTATGCATACATGCACAGTTTCGGTTGAAAACCGAAATAATGCATATAACAAAAACCGAAATAATGCATGCATGCACAGTTTCGGTTGAAAACCGAAATAATGCATATGAGAAAATACCGAAATTATGCATATGCATACTTTCGTTTTAAAAGCGAAATAATGCATATGAAAAAAAACGAAGTAATGCATACATGCACAGTTTCGGTTTAAAACCGAAATAATGCATATGGTAAAAACCGAAATAAAGCATACATGCACAGTTTCGGTTGAAACCGAAATAAGTTTCCATATGCGCAATTTCGGTGCCCCGGGGTGAGCGTATAGTGAAGAGCAAAGCGTACACACACTTTAATTGAAGCCTTGCTCGATGAAAGCTCTTCGCTTCACTCGCCGCTTCACTATGTTTTGACCTATGGCGCTATGGCGACCGAACGAAATTGTTTATAATTCAAATTTAATTGTTTTATAATGTAAAGGAATGGTGACAACAATTTTAAGTTTTCATTATTTCATTTCACGTTATATTTTTATGTTTTCGTTACGCTTTTTATCATTTCTTCATTTGTATCCGTAACTTTTTATTAATTTTTTTTCCATTGCGTAATTTGTATACCAACTTATCACTTCGTTTGATAAGATATCGTAAATTCTCTGTTTTCAAACTGTCCGGATTTAGATAAGTAGAAACATTAAATAAAATTCTCTAGTAAAGCTTTCCCAATCACTTTCCGTTTCGAACCAGTTATAATACTTCATTTAATTTCAATATTTTCAGTTTATTTTACATATTGCATAATCCTATTTAGAATATTTGCAAATCAAGATTTCTCAAATACCTTTCGTTTGGTACCAATATTGTAACATTTCATTTATTTTATCAATTTAATTGAGTTAAATTTTCAAACAGGTAACAAACCTCCTCAAACACATTTTCGGCTGTAAGTCTTCTTAAAACTATTTAGTTTGATACCCACCTTGCAATATTTCGTTTATTTAATCAATTTAACTGAGTTACAATTTTAAAATAGGTTGCACCCCCCCTCAAAAATATTTCCAGCAGTCATGTTTTTAGACCTCTTTAATTTGATTGCTATATTGTAATAAGTCATTTATTTTATCGATTAAATTTAGTTAAATTTTCAACAGGTAACAAGCTCCTCAGAAATATATTTGGCTATAAGCTTTCTTAAAACTCTGAAGTTTTATACCCACATTGCAATATTTCAGTTATTTTATCAATTTAACTGAGTTAAAATGTTCAAATAGGTTGCAACCCTGCTCAAAAATATTTCCAGCAGTCATCTTTTTTAAACCTCTTTAATTTGATACCTAAGTCATTTATTTTATCGATTAAATTTAGTTAAATTTTCAAACAGGTAACAACCCTCATCAAAAATATTTTCGGATGTAAGCTTTCTTAAAACTCTAAAGTTTAATACCCACATTGCAATATTTCATTTATTTTATCAATTTGACTGAGTTACAAATTTCAAATAGGTGGGAACCCTCCTCAAAAATATTTCCAGCAGTTACTTTCTTAAACCTTTTTAATTTAATATCTATATTGTAAAATATCATTTAGTTTATCAATTAAATTGCGCTAAATTTTTTAACAGGTGGCAATCCTCCTTTAAAATATTTTCGCCTGTGAGCCTTCTTTAAACTCTTTAGTTTTATACTTTGCAATATTTCATTTACTTTATCAATTTAACTGGGTTAAAACTTTTAAAATAGGCGGCAACCCTCCTAAAAAATATTTCCAGCAGTTATCTTTCTTAAACCTCTTTAATTTAATATCTATATTGTAATATATCATTTAGTTTATCAATTAAATTGAGCAAAATTTTTTAACAGGTGGCAACCCTCCTTTAAAATATTTTCGACTGTTAGCCTTCTTAAAACTCTTTAGTTTGACACCCACATGGCAATATTTTATTTATTTTATCAATTTGACTGATTTAAAATTTTCAAATACTCCTCAAAAATATTTCTAGCAGTTATCTTTCTTAACCGTCTTTAATTTGATACCAATATTGTAATATTTCATTTATTTCATCAGTGTAATTTAGTTAAACTTTTAAACAGGTGGCAACCCTAATGATACATATTTTCGGCTGTAAGCCTTCTTAACACTCTTTAATTTGATACCCACATTGCAATATTTCATTTACTTAATCAACTTAACTGAGTTAAAATTCTCAAATAGGTGGCAACCCCCGTCAAAAATACTTCCAGCAACTATCTTTCTTAAACCTCTTTAATTTGATACCCATATTGCAATAATTTATTTATTTTATCAATATATTTGGGTTTAAAAATTTTCAAATAGGTGGCAACCCTCCAGTTTTTTGCGATATCATTGGTTCTGGTATTATACCGAACAATAAAAAAAAAAATATTCAAATCGGTTCAGCCGTTCTTGAGTTTTGACGACCGTGACATACGAACACAACATTTTTATTAATATAGATGAAAGAAAAATTAATTATCTTTATTTTGACGTCATTAGTTTTTTAATAGGTTATGTTGTTCAGAAGATATTAATATTAAAAAAAAAATTCGAAAATTTAAATTTAACCATTGATATCTTTTTTATATTTTAATTTCGCCAGGTAATTTTGGTAGGGTTGAAATCAGCACAAAAAGTTCTGTCGAGCCACATTTTTGGTTTTTGCATCGCTAGATTGTTGATATTCTAGACTTACGTGCACACAACGACTTCGGACTAATTCTGATTAAATCCTGCAGTACGGGAACAGACTAACTGTCGGCAAGTTGGTTGCGAGTTTGGATTATCAAAGTCACAAACCGAATCGGGTCAAAAAAAGGGTTGCATTCGCATAAACTCCAAATAAAATTGGTGTTTAAGGAAAGTTTAACGAAATTTTTTGTATGGTAAACTCCGAATTTAAGAGTAGA
>NW_023474391.1:0-3494 GCF_013731165.1 Rhagoletis pomonella
ATGAATCTTTTAGGATTCATATATGAGCCAAATTATGAGCCAGCACCATGGTGAAATAAATATAAGGTGATGTCACTTACATAACCTCACTTTTTCTGCATGCCAATTGCGGCCATGCATTTCGGGGTAGTAGAAAAAGGGAGAAAAGATTATGATTATTTTTACTACTTTTTGGGTACTATTTCCAATTCATACATATATCAGTTAGAGGTATACGCCGCCGAGCCACGCCGCCGCCGCCGCCGTTTTTTGTCATTCCTCACGCGCCGCCGCCGAGTTACGAAAATATCGGCGCGGCGGCGGCGGCGGCGGCGTTCGGCGCCTAAGGAATTTTGTACAAAATTTTCATGATGTATGTACATTGAATACATCGTTTGAAGGAACTAAATATTACTTGTATAAAAACACAATTTTACGAAATGAAAATTACATTTTTAAATTAGTTTTTTTTTGCATAATATGGGCCACTGGACAAGAGTATGATCCCCTTTATTTTTTCCAAAAATAGCATAACTTAGAAAAAACATAGGTAACATATTTTTTGACGAAAGCGTTTATTACAGTTAAATTAGGGTCAAATACTGGTAATCTAACAATTTTTTTCCGCAGTAGACAATTCTTTTCTATACTACAAAAATACTACTTTTTTATACACCTACTACAACAACAAGAAACTTATAACACATCAAAAACTTTAGCTCCAATATCTCAGAAAGCAGTTTTAATAGAAGCGGCCTCTTTGCATCTAACTCCTCAATTATTGAAGATAAATCAAAGACAAGTTGATTTTTCGATGTATTTTTTTAATATCTTAAACAAACACTTTTTTGCTAATATTTACATTCGTAAGTTATTTTATTCTGGGGTCCCACATACGTATACAAGTACTAGGTGGCTGTGTGAAAATTACGTTAGCATTCCTTAGTGGTGGTCAAACCCCAGGAAGGTTTTGCTCCCTCGCATCGTAATGTTTTCTACATAGTATTATTTTTCATTACATTCGGTTCTCCTTAGAAAAATTTGGCGCTTCATATTTTAGTGGAAGTTTTAACCATCTATAAGCCATTTTTTTCAACAGTGGGTCAAAAAGTCCCATTCTGGTTCGAGTTGATAAGACTATTGCAAAAATTTATTGAGAGCGACATAAATTACCCCAATAACTAAACTTTAAACAAAATTTTTTTCTTTAAATTTAAATAGTACATCATCTGTAGAGAATATAGAGATCCGTGTGTGTATGTATGTATATACCTCAGACCTTCTTCTGTTCGCCCATCAATCAGCGCCAGACACTCAACATTTTAATTCAAGTAGGAAGTAACAATATTTAAATTTAAAACTAATTCAATAATGAAATAAATAGAATTATAATAATAGAATAATTGGCATGGCGAATGCCTAACGCTGACGAGTTGAAATGATAAGATTAGTAGCCTCATGGCTCTTTGAAATCTACCTTATGAGAAGTAGCGCCGGCGTTTCCAGACGGGCCGGCGTCGCCGCCGCCGCCGAATATTTTTGACGTTGACCACGCCGCCGCCGCAAAGCCTGTCGGCGTAAACCTCTAATATCAGTGGACCCCACACCAGTTAAATGAAGTTTGCATCAATAAAATAATATTTCTGTAAACCAGTGTAATTACAGTTTCATTTTTTCGCTCAAAATAAATTATTATTACTTAATTTTTATTTTTTCGATCAAATATATTGATTTTAATAATTATTATTCAGTTCAATTTTTCTGCCTAAAAATTATTATTTGTAAAATTTAAAAGGCCACTCGGTCGTACCACACACATATGACAATGGTTAAAACTTAAAAAATAAGGACTATTTTCCGTCTTTCATTTATTCATATTAAAACAAATTAAATTATATCGTTCCCTTTTTTAATTATCCTTAAATTCTAATAAACATGACATATTAGCCCGTATTGAAGTTCTGAAGTACATGTATATGCGTACATAGTTTTTAAATATCTAAACTTTAAAGGGAATTTTATTACGACCTTTATTTTCGTTACCATTTTAAAATAACATTTCTGAATTCTATCAGTTATATTATAAAATAATTATGCGTTTAAATTGTTAGACCAAAATGCATTATCGTAGCAATCCGAGGCACTGCTCCAATAATATGTTGGATATATAGAGTATATATTTTACTAAAAAATTACTTACAAAATCACAAATATTGGAAATTATCGCTCAAATTTTCCAATGAATTTGAAACGAGGTCAAAGGAAAAGCGAAACAAAGAAACAGTGATACCTGCGCATACTTTTTTCACAAAATTGTATGCTCCATTTTTTGTTCCATTTTGCCCAGAAATGAAATTGGAATAAATAGAGTAGGCATTACTGTAACGCTGGTATGCCGAAATTGCCAAAATTACAACAACCACCCCCTAAGTGACAACACCTTATTATTATTTCACCATGAGCCAGCACCTTGTGCCAATATAAAAACAATAAAGATTTGAAATTTATATCTAAACTTGTTTATACAGAAATTGAAAATAATTAGAAAACAAAAAATGAACAAAATTTAGCTTCAGCTGCTGCTATTGAATGCATGTTGGAATGTGTATATGCATGTAAGTATGTATGTATGTTATTTGCAAGGACTTTTTGCAGAATGTCTTTGCAAATATAGTGAGTTGAATAAGACTCAAAGAGCAACCTAAAATAAGAGTCCGAATGTAGCAATTTATGAGGCCGATAAGGGTCTCAAAAAGAGTCATATATGAGGCCAAAACTTGTTTTAAAAGAGTCTAAAATGAGCCGTATATGAGGCCAATAAGAGTCCAATATGACTCATATTGAGGCTCATTTGATGTATGAATTTAAGCTCATATAAGTCGACATTCGTAGGAAGGGAAACACACTCATATCGGACTCTTAAATGAGCTCATTATGAGCGTAATAGCTCCGAAATAGGACTCCTTAAAGACTCATTTATGACTCCAAATGTTTGCTGGGATATTGGCTACAATTTGTCAATATTTTTTGCCATATATACGTTTTATCGGTCCACTTGCAAAATATTCGCATTCGCAAAAGATCCGCATTGATTATTGCGAATGCGAAAGCGAATGCGAATGTTAAAACTAATGCGGAAGATCCGCGGTTGCGAATGCGAATGCGAATATTCGCAACAACCCTGGTGTGTACATACATATGTAGATAGAGAAAAGGACAAAGACAAAGGTAAAAATAAAAACAAAAACAAAGATGCGTAAAAAAAAGGCAAAAATGATTTAAACACTTTACTTATATAAAAGCAAAGGTGATAGAGGAAGAAAGATTAAAATAAATCTGTGAAGTATTTCGGGTTTTTAGAGATTTTCGGAATTCTCGGAACTTACCGATATAATAATCGATATATTTTTATACCCGAGCGCACTTGTGCACAAGGGTATATTAATTTTGTTCACATAACGGTTGTTTGTAACAGCCAAAACGAATCGAGATAGATATAGACAAATGTATACATA
>NW_023474392.1:0-3493 GCF_013731165.1 Rhagoletis pomonella
AAAATTTTGAAATGTTTTGAAACAAAAAGAGGAAATGCAAAACATTATAATGCGTTAGTAGAAACAGATGTAGATGCCTTTGCAGCCGTGCTGGCAAGCGAAAAAATAAACATAGGTTGGGAAAAATGTAGAGTCAAAGATGGAATGGATGTTACTTTCTGTTTCAAATGCAAGGGAGGTATGAGGTATGTTTCAAGTGCCTAGATAACCACAAAACTGTGGAATGTTCTAAGGAAACATTAAACAAATGTATAAACTGCATTCGTGCTAATAAAAAATTTAACTTAGGGCTTGATGAAAATCATATGACATTTAACCGACAGTGTCCTGTATACCAGAAAAAGCTCGAGCATAAAAGAAATACTGTAAATTACTAACAATTACAGCAAGTTTGTGGGGACCCTAGCGTTGAGTTTACGTCTCACCCAGGTGTAAAGAAAGCGCTACCCAAATATTTGCAATGCGTATATCTCAATATACAGAGTTTAGTGGCTAATAAAGTTGAGCTAGAAATACTTATAGATTTTACCGACCCGGATCTACTTTTGTGTTCCGAAACATGCCTAACTGATGACATAGAGGATACGGAAATAATGTTCCCGGCGTATCAGATGATACGCTGCGACTCACATAGTAGACACACAGGGGGAGTGATAATACTCGTTCGAAACACGCTCGATTTTAAAACAATAACTAACAAGGCTTTAGACAAAAATGTTTGGTGTATAGTTATTCAACTAACACACTGTGATACCAGGTGGCAGCTCGGGGTGGTTTATCACTCCCCAAGCTCAAATGATGAGGAATTTGTTACATATATGGAGGATATCTTACCAGAAATCTCAGAAAATTCTGTGAACACTGTTGTCATTGGCGATTTTAACATAAACATGAACGTAGTATCAACCTACAGCAGAAAACTCAATGATGTTTTCTTGCAACAAGCCATGCAACAGCTGATAAATTTTAATACGAGGGTGACGGAACATTCGGAAACACGTATTGACTTGTTGTATTCCAATGATAACCGAGTTATATGCCAAAAGGTCGAGGATCATAGAATATCTGACCACGAAACAATAATGTTTCGACTAAATGTCAATAAACTTAACCCACTTGCTAAGGAGGCAGAAGTAATATCCTGGGAGAGATATAACCCTGAGAACTTAACAAGTTTACTAAGGCAGTGCGATTTCTCGAACTTAAATTTTTTCGATGCTGACGGTATGGTGGAGTATATTACTCATTGCATTATGTGGGCCATGAGGCAGTTGACTTACTCAAAAATAACTCGCATTAGGCAGAGGAACAAATGGTATGATAGGCAATTGACAGAGATGAACAAGTATAAATCTAAATCCCATGAGAAAGCAGTGTTGTCAGGGTACTGGGGTGAATATAATTTAGTGAGAAGCAGATATAAGAAAATGGTAAGGTGTAAAAAAATTAAATACTTAGAGCATAAGGTGGAAATAAATAAGGGTGACAGCCGACTCATGTGGAAATACTTAAAGGAGGTAGTCAATAACACGGAGGTCAAAGAAAATATTGGGGAAGTGATAATAAATAACACCAACTACGTAGACAGCTTTGAAATTGCGGAAAACCTAAATAATTTTTTCGTGGACAGCATTTTGGAAATACATACCAATATAGAGAGTGTAAACTATGATTTTTTCGAGCAACGAGCTCCCACAAGTACGCTAAAATTTGAAGAGGTCTCAACGGAAGACATTCTTCAAACTGCCAAAAAATTTAGCGGAAAATTGGGGGAAACAACCTACTTTCTGAAGGTGTTATTAAGGACTCTGCTGATTATATGGGATATTTCTATACTAGGCCGGGTCGATTTGTGGGGAGGCAAAAAAATCGCCCATTGCTCTGTGAAAATCATATTCTAGGGATCAAAATAAGAAACTTTGCCGAAGGAACCATACCTCTAAAACGAATTCTGATGTCCCCCAATTTGGGTCGAAGTTTTGGGTAGGGGCAAATTTTGAAAAATCCCACTTTGACCCATTTAGAGTGCTCCAATCGAGTCCAAATGTATGACCGACCCCCACTAACTTTGGAGGCCCGACCCAGCGATGCCAGTGGCACACCCCCTGGAACCCCTCTGGGGGTTCACCATACAAACATTTCAAAAAATCGCCGGTTTTGCACTTTACATGAAAAAATCAGCGAAATGCCTATGTTTTTTCTTTTTGGAGTTTATTTTTCTCTTTAGAAATTTATTTAGTCAGAACATATGTAAATGAAAAAATGAATTTAACTTAGTAATAGAAAATAAATTAAAAAAAATTATTAGAAATTAGGGTTTTTACAACCCTTTTAAAACCAAGGCATCACTGTGATGCATTTGCATGTCGTAAACATAGTTGTGTTGGTTTTAACCGTTTTAAAAAATGAAGGTATCACTGTGACACAATTGCAAATCGGAACATTGCTTGTGTGCGTTTTTTAAGACACAGCTGCATGTCGTAAACTTACTTGTGTAGTTTTTTTTATAGCACCTACTTAAGAAATGAAGGTTGTTTTTACAACCCTTTTTGTGGGTATTTTAAGGCACCTTCTTAAGAAATGCGCGTTTTTTGAAACCATTTTAACAATTAAGGTATCACTGGAATGCACCGCAACCCTTTTAAACAATGAAGGTATCACTGTGACACAATTGCAGATCGTAAAATTGCTTGTGTTGTTTTTCTTAAGCCACCACAAGACACAGCAGGTAGAATTGAAATTACCATTTCATTCTTATTACCTCGTCTCGTAGACCATATATAACGCAACAGTTTTTGTGAATGCATTAAGTCGTTGTGAAGAACTCAAAGTGTGAAGTGCTAATTTCAGATAAAAATATATTTCAAAAAAAATAATAAGTGAAGTGACCATTCCAAATCAAAAAGTTTACAATGAATCCACCATCCTCTACACCGCAAGATGAAGCAACTACATCAACAACTATCGAAAACCCAATGAGTCATATACCCAAGCATGATGTTACTGTTTTTGGTGTGTCTACTGATTTAACTGATCTTAATTTACCAACCCATCTGGATATCTTGAGATATTATTTTTACTTAAGCGAACGTGCTAAAACAGAACAAAAAAAGTTTTCCCATAAATCATTCACTATTCAAGTACAAGATAAGTTGATTGGAATTTGGGAAAAACTTGGTATGGAAATAATGCTGAAAAAAGTGTATTTAATAAATTGAATAAATTGCTTGACAAGTATCAAGAGCAAATCAAGAGAAGAAACAACACCCAACAATTTACAGAGTATGTAAAATCTCTGGAAACAATTTTTTACATTGGAACATGTAAATGCGATTTGAAGGCAGCTCCATGTGCATGCGGCTGGGTTCCCGAACGCCTCAAAGAGTTCATGCACGATCAACATAATCAGAGAAGACTAACAATGGATGCATTTGTGATGGAAACTGAAGAGCAAGGAGCAACGTCTATGTCATCAATGCCAACATACCAAGAT
>NW_023474393.1:0-3493 GCF_013731165.1 Rhagoletis pomonella
GCCAGTTTGGCATAGTCCTTAACGAAACGGCGGTAATAACCCGACAGGCCCAAAAAGGATCTGAGCTCTTTGAGGTTCCGTGGAACTGGGAAATTTTGAATAGCCTCTACTTTTGAAGGACTTGTTTTGATTTCTTCCGGTGTTACAATGAATCCTAGGAATTCTACTTCTTTTTGAAAAAATTTGCATTTATCTAGCTGTACCTTCATGTTGGCATGCTCGAGCGTACCGAAAATATTCTTTAGATGGGTTGCGTGATCTGTTTCTGTTTTGCTAAATATGATGATATCATCAATGTAAACATAGCAGCATTGTCCTATGTAGTTTCGTAAAATGTCGTCCAGTGTTCTTTGAAAAATTGAGGGGGCGTTTTTTAAGCCAAATGGTAGACGAGTGAACTCGTATTTCCCGTTATTTATAGAGAAAGCGGTCATTTCTATATCCGAATTTTTTAATGGAATTTGGTGAAAGCCGCTTTTTAGGTCAATGACCGAGAAAAATTTGTTGCCTTCTAGCTGGGAAAGGACGTCATTAATTTCCGGAATGGGGTAGCGGTCTGCTATTGTTACGGAGTTCAGTTTGCGATAGTCTATCACCAGCCTGTACTGTTTGTTGCCCAGGGAATCTGGTTTTTTGTTTACTATCCAAACGGGCGAATTATAGGGTGAGCGAGATGGTCTTATAATGCCATCTTCCAAGAGCTTACCAATTTGCCTTTCGACTTCTGATTTCAATGACATAGGATACGGGTAGCATCGGGAGTAGATGGGGTTGTCAGTTGTTGTTCTAATTTCTGCCTTTACTTCAGTGGTATAGGTCAGCTTTTCATCAGGTTCTGCGAAGAGCCCTGAGTGCTCCCTACAAAGATCATGCAGTCTTTCTTTTTGTTGTTGTGTTAAATGGTCCGTTTTTATTTCTAAGCTGTTCACTGACTTTGACACTTGTTGCTTTATCTTAATTTTTTTGTCATTTTTAATTATCATGTAGTCTCTGGAAGTGTGGATCACTGCGTCCAATTGCTTAAGGCTGTCATTTCCAAGGATACCATGGAATGATTTAAGTGGGGGTAAAACGAAAAACTTAAGACGTTCCTCGTTCAGACCGAAAAGATTTAGAAAAATGTGATGAGATACTTTTACTTTACCTCCGACTGAGTTTGCGTAAAAAACATTTTCGTTTGGCAAGGGACTTTTTGCCAGAGAAGATTGGATATAATTCTTGTTGGAGCCAGTGTCTATTAGGAACTTCAATAACTCTCCATTGCCGGTCTTGCACTGGATGTATGGCAGCGTCGAGTGGGTCAGTCTAAAAAATGAACGTCGCAAAATTCCTCGCCGTCCTCCTGATTGTCATGTGCGTATTTGTAGTATGTAGTCCTGGTAGTAGTCGGTCCAAGTCTGTGCTTCCCCTGTGTCGCATCCTTCGATGGCGTTTTCGTACTCGTTTGGTTCACAATGATTGGCTTCTGTCAAAGCGGCATCTGGTACCTGCTCTAAATTATTAATTCTTTGGAGTTTGTTTGGAACATTCCTACTGAACTGTCCCGTGTTTGCAGGGGGTGGTCGTTTTGATACGACATTATTACCCCCTGGCCTACTCATATAGTTAATGTTCCTTGTTTGCGTTGAATAGTCTATGTCACTTCTTTCCTTGTTGATTGATTCCTTGACTTAGTTACTGGTAAATAGATTGAAATCGTCAACTCTGCTACTAAATTGATGGATGAAAATCCTTTTGTTTTCCTTCCTCTTTATGATTTGATGAAATAATAAAAATGCCAACTGATAGCAACAATATTGGAAGACCGAATTAAAACAACTTATTTCTTTTGATGGTAGAGACAAACTAAAACTTTATTAAACATTGAAATATCTCCAATCGTTTCTAAAAAGAATTTACTTCCAACACACACACAAAAATATCCAAGCAAAGCCAATAGTAAGAATACAAATTTGCTTAAGCTAATTGCATGGTTCTGCCAACAGCTGCCGTATTCATGTTGTCACAGCTGCAGTTGCGGCTCGGGTTTCATTTCTGGAGAATTGCAAGCTATCGCTTGAAACTTAAAATTGCAAGTGTTTCAAATTCTTATACTGTTATTGTGATGTTTACATGGAACGTACGTCGGCGTGGGAGTCATGAGTTAACTTGTCCATAGGTATGGGAGGCTTTGGCTGCGATGGCCTTGGCGGTGGATTGTTGTACTGTGGGGGTCTGTTGGTCTGAGTATTTAACGGGTTGGGGTATTGCGGACGTTGTTGTTGATATGGGTATTGTGGTTGTTGATATTGGTGTTGTGGCTGCTGATATTGAGGTTGCTGAAGAAATCGGTTAAATGGGGGAGTCGGTTGAGGCAGATGTGCCAACTCTGGGTAGAAAGGTTGGCTAGGATTCTTCCTTGGAGGCATTGTTGGATTTTGTTGGTGTTGCATTCCGAATAATGCTGGGGGTAAAATAGGCCGTTTATTATACTGATTATTGGCATGTGCTGCCCTGAAGTTTTGGTTCTCCAATTTGATACACAGGTGCAGGGCCTCGGGTAGATCGGCGGGCTCCTTCATGCCGAGGAGTCTTGAAAGATCACCCGATAGACCTCTAACGAAGGTGTCCAATGCTTTGCCGCGATATGTGTGAGTGAGGACGTGTATGGACTCTTCGCCAATCTCCATGCAGGATATTTTATTCAGTATGAGCGAATGGTGGGAGTAGACCTCGCCATAGAATTCCTGTATAGACTTCCTACCTTGTATTAGGCAAGTCATCTGGTATTCGAGCGTGCTGAGGTCCCTCTTATCGGCGTAGTGCATAGTAAGGCACTTGGAAATCGCTTTCCAGTTCAGAGGGGTGTTGTAGGATTCCAGTGCTGCATCTGCACTGCCCACAATTTTGTTGCGAATAACGCTGAGTATGCCGAAGTATTTTGGCGACCCTACACTCGGTTCATAAATTTTCAGTATCCTTTCTACACTCTTCTTCCAACTGCTGAACTCGGCTGGGTTACCACCGAATTCGCGTAAGGACCTCACAACGTCTGGAACCTTGTCCATGTCGGACAGATTGCCTCTATACCTATCCTCTATAATTTGATCACTTATGGGGTTTTGTGCCGGGTGAAGTATATCCCTAAGCATCCTGTTCTCGTCCGTAGACAGTATTTCCCTCACTAAGTCTCTAACAAGACCTCTAAACTCGGGTCTAAATTCGGGAGAGGAGGCAGCCGCCTGTCCAGCGTTATTATTAGGGGGCTGTGGTGGTGCTGGTGCCGGTGCTGCTGGTGCAGATGCGCTTGCATTGCCCAGCAAAGTAAGTCCCATTAGATTATTCTGAGCCATTTCTACACTAATTTTGTGATGATTTGTGGAATTTTTATATTTATATTTTTATATTTATATTTAGTTTTAGTTTTATTTGAAAAGATGGTCTTAGCCTCTTTCACCTAAACACTAAAATTTTCTCAAAATTTTCACTTACACAAGGTCTAAAACTATTATTT
>NW_023474394.1:0-3493 GCF_013731165.1 Rhagoletis pomonella
TTCACTTTTCACTTATTGTTTACGTGAGTTTACTATGCGCGGATTAACATTTTTCGGGTGAATTTTTTCTTCGGGCGAAACTTAGGATAAGGCTGATTTTGTTCTAGTGAGCTACTGGTAATCGTTACAGCTATGAAAGTTTTACACATCATAAGAGGTAATGAATGCAGACTTAACTCGATTTTTGCTTTTCTGGGACTATGATACGTTTATCGTAAATGAGCAATGCACATAAACGGCATGAGAAAACGTCCCTCTTGGTCTGAAAAAACGTCATTTCCTACCCAAAAACATCCTTTTCAATGAATGTACAAAAAATTGTTCTTATTAAACTTTTATTGTATACAAACGTAAGCGAAATTTTTTTCAAAATGTTCTTTTTGATGCAGAAATATTCCTAGAGCATTTAGATGCATTTCTGCATCAAAAAGAAAATTTTGTCGCTTACGTTATTTTGGCTGCTAGGGCTCGATATGTACGCAATGTATATTAAAATGTCATTTCGACAGAGCACATTTAAAATTCATTGTAAGCTGGTCGTTAATATAAAAATCATTTTATACATACACTTGTGATCAGCCATCAATATTTTGATCGATTTTGGCTGTTTCTCTTTCGTTTATTTAATGTTTATTATTTTTCCATAAAATCCAAGCTCATTAGCAAACAAAATATAAATCCACAAAAATTGTGCAAAAATTATAAACAGTCTGCAAATTTTCAGCTAGATTTTCAACTTTTTATTCAGAGTTTTTAGAATTTTTTTTTTGAGTATGCAGTTTGATAGCCCATTAAATTTCAGGGCAATAATGTGCAAGTTTAAAGGGGTTAAATAATCGCGTTGATTTTTAATCATTTTTTTTTTCTTGTAGACATTTGGTTAGGGGCTCGGTTGTCGAAAATGCTAAACTACGTTCTGCTAAGAAGGAGCATACCAATAGGTCTTTATATTTTCTATATTGAATATAGAAAAAATTGTTACGAATTGTTGCTAGTACTTACAAGTTTTTACTGGGAATGCATTCAATAACCCAAAATATTTGCAAGAGGGAGCGAATTCGAGAGCGTAACAATCCGAGAGAGCTGCAAATTCTTGCAAGTAAAATATTTACTAGCAGGAATATCCAGGAGTCAAAAAGTAAGGGTATGTTTCAAATTCAAATGTAAACAAACTGTTTAAGAAGATGATTTGATGAAACATAATTAGTGAAATGAAAATATGGATGAAAAATTTAAATCTATTGTATATTTTTTTATTTGTATCACGATGGGAACTATTCCCAATTAAAAAGAAAATTGCACGCCAAAACTTAACCGTCAGAAAGTGTCAAAATGGCCTAAGTTGCAAGTTTTTGCTAGTCTTGCGTTTAATAACTTTTTCTAAACATTTTCTCTTGCTCTCAATTTTACTCTCTATTTTTCTTTTACGCTCTCGCTGCGAGTACTTACTGGAAAACTTATTGAATGGACCTAATATTTCAGTCTTTTTTGTGTTCAATTTTCAATGAAGTCTTAAAAAAGTCGCCTACTTTTTTCTGACGTTTTATGCTGCACAGCTTTTTTGATCCTTTTGCGAGCGTGCCTGCTGCAATAGATCCGCTCTTCCTGAATTGGCTTTTAATGTACAATTGCAAACATTACAGCAAGCCTCGTAGCCTCAACTGTTTACACAACTAGCCTTTGAACACGGGATCCTTAGTCCAAGAATCCAGAAAAAATCTTTTGAAGCAGCTGCAGCAAAACACAAAGACTGTAAAGATTTATTAAGAAAATAATTCAAAATCAGTTGTACTTATAAGATCTAGTAACAAAGAAAAACTACTGGGAAGTTAAAAAACGTCATTTTTTACACAAAAAACGTCCCAACGTCAACAGGGTACAAAAAGCGTCCAAATGACGTTAAAAACGTCAACCTGGAAACGCTGACTACATAGACTGCATCACTCCCCATACAAAAAAAAATCTGTACTATTTTTCCATTGGAATTATAAGATATATTATATTTTAAGACATCCACCAAAATATTTCGGAAAAATATTAAGATTTAAGTGAACTGGACCGATTTGAAAATACCTCCAAACATTGAGTTCTTTATGAATAAAAATAGTTTCTTAAAGTTTTTTTTTTTAAATCCCCTCAAATGACAAAACAGTTTAAGCTTAAAAAATTTGCATAAAAATTAAAAAAAAAATTAAAAACTTTTTTAACGGAATCGTAGTGATGAGATTTTTGATGCTGTTTTTTAACTTTTTTCAAAGATTGGTTTAAGAAAAACTTGAATAACTGCACCTAAACTCTTCCGATTTAGACTTAAGAGGTGTCATTGGAAAGGTATTTTCTCACCCTTTCCATTTCTTTGCTAATAAACTCATTCAAAGGATGAAAGGGAAAAAATAAAGGCTCATATACGATTTAATGTCGTAGCCATTTCAAAATTTAACAATCTGTAATGAAGTTCATTGTCAAGACTTTACTATACGTCTCCGTAGAGCAGAAAGTCTATTTATCTTGCTAAATAGAGGGTAGAGTTGTCGTAGAGTTTTCGAACTAGCTTCGTTGGACTGTACACGGCGAACACAAGTCTCACTAAATAACTCTGACATAGACTTTGTAGGTGAGTCTCTCGTAGAGTTCTATTCAGTGCTTACACGTCTCTAGCGACATTTTTGTCTAAATCTCGCATTTTTTCTCTACCGTGTACACTTAGCTTAAAATTTTAATTTATTGCATAAACTTTTTGAATTTGAAATTGATTATGGAATTCAAAGAAAGGAACTTACAAGAGGTATGTATGCATCATGAGAGCTTTAGATTATAAAGCCGAAGCCGGCTCTTCCTTTTGCACTAAATGAAATTTTTTATGTCAGTACGGCATTAAGAAAGTTTTTGTATGTATGGGAGGCGACATGCCACCTTTTTTAATAACTCACTTTTTTCCATAAGCATTTTATAAATTTTGTATACACAAATCCATACCAAGTTCCAGTATTCTTCCACAAACACTTCCAGAGATATGTGGCAAGAAATAGTCAGTTTGTACGGGCAATAAACACCTCCAGAGACATTCAGCATAGAAAAATCAATTTGCATTGGAGTTGCCACACCACCTTGTGCAATAACTCCAATTTTTCTCCATGAGTATGGGATTAGTTTCACATACATACATACATATATATTTCCATACCAAGCTTGAGTACTTCACAACAAATATTTGAAGAGATATGCAATATGAAACTTTCAGTCAGTAAGGGAGGTGCTACTCCTCTTTTCCAAAAACGTCCATTTTTCTCTGTAAGTATGAATTTGATTTCGCATACATATCTCCATACCAAATTCCAGTTTTCTACCACAAATAATTCCAAAGAGATATGTATGTATTATGAAAATTCCAATCTGTATGGGAGAGGCCTTGAGTTATTGGAATTACTTTCAATCAAAGGCCATCTTTGTGAAATCCGTAGTAAGTGTGGCAAGTTTCATTTTCTCCAAACCG
>NW_023474395.1:0-3492 GCF_013731165.1 Rhagoletis pomonella
TTTTTTCACTTTTCAAAGTCTTCTTGGGTTAAATGACTGCAAAAAAAATCCCAAGAATAAACTATTAAAATCTACATATTTTGTAAATTAATTTCAAATGAATTGTCCCTTATCTCAAAATCAAAATAGAATTGCTTTACCATACCATGTAACATTGCATGTAACAGACGCATGACATTGACAAATAAATCATATACCATTGCATTCATATTTTATGCCCTTTGCGTTTTTCGACCCCGGAAGGCGAGTTAAACTAAAGCGCCAACTTGGAGGGTATGATTATTTAACGCATAAGGAAATAGCTGTCCAGGCAATATTAAAAATATTTAACTAGAACAAACGCTCTAAAAATGTACATATGGTGCCTACTGTTTCAGTCTTAATTTTATATACAAACATACAAACATATGTACATACAAACATATGTGCACAAACATTTTTAAAATTTGTTTTTATGTAGTTTGGCAACTCCACACGATTCCAGCAAATGCTGTTGTGCTGATGGTCAACGCTAGGTTTCCATGTACATACATACGTATGCCCTGCGTTCAGTTATGCCCAGCAGTCACAAACAAACTCGTTAATTAAACTTAATTACGTAGAACGAATATCTGATGTACTTGAAATTGTTGATGTTAGTTGAGGCACGAATAGGCGGACATATGTACAGCTATCTGTTAAATCTTTCCAAATAAGTTTTTAAAATTCTTTGAAATTTGTGTAATCAAAGTGAAGCTGTGATGAGTGGAAAAAACTCTACAAAATATATGTACATTAGGGTGAACGACCAACAAAAACAAAAAAAAAAGTTGCGGTTTTTCTGGCGGAATTATAAAATTTATTTTACTTTAAGACTTATTGATCGATTTGAAAATACTTCCAAAAATCGCATTAGGGTTGTTCAGGACCTTGTGCATATGCTCTTGGATTTGCAAATTCGTTGCATTTGTGCATTCACAAGACTAAAATGCACACGGTTGCCATGGCAGATCTTTTAAGCTTAAACTCATCTATCATGTAAGGTAATTTTTAGAAAAAAAAAAAAAATTTAAAACTAGTTTCATTTATAAAAAACTTAATTTTTGGCGGGATTTTAAAATAGGCCCAGCTCATGCACATAAATGTTATTATTTTTCGGAAATATTATGGCAGAAGTCTCAGATTATAATAAGTTTTATATTTCCGATGAAAAAACAGTACAGATTTATTTTTTTTTTTTATGCATAGTGGTGCAGCCTAATGTACGTACATATGTATGTCTTGTGGATATATTCGAACTACTGATCGTTGCTACGATATTTGCGCAAACAACAAGCGCAAGCACGAGCTAGCAATGTCAGAGTATTAAATTGGTATTGAAATTAATAAATTAGTTAACAAATTGCGCTTATTTAATTGGTCAGCGAAAATGGCATGGGGCTATTGACTTATTAAGGCGTCTCGCGATGCTAGGAATTTTATTTTTTCCATTTCCACAAAATTTTTTCCTACATGCAAATCACAGCAAATATTAATGATTAAATTGTTATTGTAAATTAATTCATATATTTTTTAATTGCTGGTGCAAGCAAATTCTCTGCACAGGAAGTTCATTCATTCGCTTAATATACATACACATTTATACATGAATACACACACATACCTACAAATGTTTTTGCTTTATTTTTGGTTTCATATTCCCTTTGACCGGAACGTTATTCGGTCAATGCTCGACCGAACAATCAGCTTTGGTGTTGCTCGTTGAAGAGTAAAATATGAAAAATGCTTACATTTGTACATATATAAAAAATATGAAATATGAAGCGAGCCACATACCTATTTAAAGCCGAAATCGTTAATGGTTTTCATAAATTTTCTTAAGAACCTTGTGTGGAAATTTTGAGAAGGTTTTAATTTATGTTTTAGTTATTTAATATTTTATATTTTTCATTCCGCTTGCTGGTGATTGATGTTATCACCGCATTCAGGTTACTTTAACAGATGTAGTGCATACATACATACATACGTGCATGCCTACCCTACATTCTACAAAACTAATTAAATTCAAGGTTGCAACCTACAAATGCTAAAACCAAGATAAAAACGTATTAGTAAAATTTTTGTAATTAAATTAGTGTTTTTTAAAACATTTTTGCCATTGTTCACGCTAACTTGGATCCGCACACCGATACCAATATTGATGCCTACAATAGTTTAATTGATCATTCCATTCATTCACTCAATTCATTATTGAGCTAGTGTGCAAAGGAGACGGCGCTTTAATTTTATTTTTGCCTCGATTATTTAATCATCCTAACACTCAACGTCTTTTATGGCATTTCAGCTGCTTCTCTAAACAGTTAGCTTCAGCTTAAGTGTCTTGAATAACAAATAGTGTTTCTTACTTTGAGTTTCCCACAGTCCGCTGAATCCATTATATCACCTATACTATATACATATTTACATGAGGGTGCCTCACCAAAAATACGCTCGGATTTTCCACCGGAACTATACCACACAAGGCTTTCGCTAAAATATTTCGGAAAAATATTAAGATATATGTGAGCTGGATCGATCTGAAAATGCCCCTAAAAATCGCCTTATTTTGATTCCGTTGATAACATTTTTTGCAGATCTTTTAAGCTTAACTTTTCTATAATTTGAAATAATTTTTTGGACAACATCTTTCAAAGCTAATTTTATTTAATAAAAACTCGATTTTTGGACTGGGTCTCATGTGACACCTCAAGCTCATTTTCTGCCACAGTTGCTGATTACGGCATTCACAGGGCGAAAATTCCTTAAAGGAGGTGTATATGTGGCCGTCAATGTCGTTGAATGTCCGTCTGTATACTATCGAGTCCTGAGATTGTTTAGTATATGTAAGAGTCGCATTCATTAGTTTGTCGAGATAAATACTATTTTCTAAGGTGCCGGTGCGGCGAGTCAAAGCCTAGCAGATGTAATATTTGATGCCCAAAATGGACAACTTAGGAAAAACTGCTTGATACGGATAGTATAGTACTTCTTAACCTTCATCCAGTGAGATAAGGCTCCTGCAGTAAAGAAGTGAGAAAGGCTGAAAAGATATCCAACGCTGTGTTGAAGTGGGAATTCTTTTTTTTTTTATTCGGTATTGGCAGTTTCGGTCGGTAGGAATGGTTAACATAAGAAATTACTGAAGAGGTGGATCGAAGTAAGATATCAAAGAGACATGGTGAATAGAACAAGCCAAGGGTAGGAAACTTTAGCCATGTTTTAAGTTATCTAGACTCCCATATAAATACATTTCATTTAGATTAGCCAAAGCATACAAAATTTAGAATCATCGATAGATCTTTCTTAGCATAAATACATATGTACATATTGCACAGGACACCAATAACTCTGCTTTTACTTTACCACCTATGCGCACTTTTATTTATTTTCTGAATAATTTTAGCAAATAAAGAACTTATAAATATGCATATATGTAGATCCACTTAATTAGATTATTTCAGATTTGTTCGTTTT
>NW_023474396.1:0-3492 GCF_013731165.1 Rhagoletis pomonella
AAAAAAAAAGTTGCTAATGTCCGCCCCTAAATTTAAAGATTATGTTGAGAGGGTTCTGGAAAAATTTTTTTTTTTTTTTTAACCCTCCGAAATACAGCCGAAATGGTTTTTTCGTTGTAACTTGGTTATTTGACGGCCGATTTTTAAAATTGATATGTCATTATTTTTGTCTTGAGAAGCTTCACTTTTCGTTCTTATGTCTTTTTAAGCTTTGAAGTCGCGTTCGCATGATAAGGGCAGAAACAAAATTTTACCCCCCCTAAAGTATATTTTTTTCCTTACCAAACGAAAGTACTTAAAAATTCAAGAAAATGTTGCCTTCAAACTATATTACTAAAATAATAAACAAAGGAGTTATAGCACTTTTAATATCACAGGTCAACATGAGTTTCAGATGTAAGTATAATAACACAGTACAACAAAAATTTATTTTTTTTATGCAACAGAGTAACCTAAATTTAAGGATTATGTTGAGAGGATTTCGAAATTTTTATTTTATTTTTTTTTTTAACCCTTCGAAATACAGCCGAAAAGGTTTTTTCGTTGAAAGTTGGGTATTTGACGGCCGATTTTTAAAATTAACATGTCATCACATTTCCTTTTAAGCTATGAAGTCGTTTACCCATGGTTAGGTCAGCTAACAAAATTCGCCCCCACAAATTCCTCCAACAGTTTTCTTAGTTGGAAATTTAATCTCACTGCTTTCGTACCAATTTAGGTACATTTTTGCTACGATTTTTCCCAAATTCATACTCTTTGTTTTCGTCGCATCAGCAACCCGGGGAGTGCCCGGGGAGTGGACTTAAATCGACAATGTGATTGCCCTAGTGCAAGTAGAGTTCCAACCGCGGTAAATGACTTTCTTTATGATCAATGCGGGCCAAGGCTTTTGTCATTAGATAGTGGGCTTGATCATACTAGAACTGACAATTGCTCGCTAGAATGTAATGTTGAAAATCACACTGAAACCGCTGCAAGTTCGATTGGTTATGTGCCTAGCTCAAGTGAAGACGATGAAGCAAGTGAAGAAGTCACACAAAGTTTAAAAGTATCTGATTTGTCCTTAAAAAATTATTGCTCGGCGTTAGATAGGACGGATACTTCAGATCGCTTTGGATCATTGCTTGCTACAATGCTAATAAAAGATTTGCAAGCTGCGATTGCTACAAAAGTAAAAAAAGGATTTTAAAGAAAACACAGCGGATAAAATTATGAAATATTTTGATTATCTGGTCATTGACAAAAATAAAATTTCACGCGAGCGTAACAAATGTAGAGCACAAACTGAAGCAGCAACAAAAACTGGCACTGATCTTAAATGCATTTCGTATGATGGTAAACAGGACGTAACACTAAAAAAAAAATAGTTCACGGTAGCGTAAGAACAATGCTTCTAAGAGAGGAGCATATTACAATTTTGAAAGAGCCTGATTCGAAATTTATTGGATACGTATCTCCAAAAGAAGGCACTGGGGAAGCAATCCAGCAAGCAATAGTAAGCTTTTTGAATACCCAAAAATATTGCTTAAACGAACTTGTAGCTATAAGCTGTGATGGTACAGCTGTCAATACTGGATATAAAATTGGAGTAAATGCACAAATGGAACGTTATTTACAAAGGCCCTTGCAGTGGAATGTGTGTTTGTTACATTTCAACGAGTTGCCTCTAAAAAAGTTGTTAACGCATTATATTGGCAAGCAGAAAGGACCTGGTGTTTGGCCAGGGGTGTTGGGGTCTGAAATTATGACTTGCACCAAATACCCGGTAGGTTGTCCACACTATAATAGTTAATGTTATAAACAAAAACATATATTTTCCTTATCAGGTTGTAAGTGGTTTTGAGGCTATTGCTATGGGAGTTATTCCTGAAAATATTGGCTCTTGGGAATTACGCAATGATCAGCGTTATTTATTTGATATGGTTTTGGCAGTAAATAATGGTATTTGCTGGATACGCGAACTATCAAATGCTGTTCAAGCCATTATACGTTCAGCTATAGAAAATAATGCATATTATTTTCACCCAGAAAATATATTATTAGCCATGATAACCGACGCTGATCCAGAGATACGTAATGATGGGTACGAAAAAATCAAAACAGCACGTCAATATCCACCAGCAGGGCTTCGCGTGTTCAAGGTCCCAAAGCGTGGCGTAATAAACTTTGAAAGTAAGTCGTATGTCAGCATGATCGATTGGAGTCAGTTTAAGATTACGGAACCCCCTTGTGTGCAGTTCTACCCAGATAGTGAACTTACAATGTTTCAATTTTCGGAAAATGAAGTGATAAATATCCCAGGTAAATATCTTCAAACTAAAAACTTCACGGGTCTTATAGTACTTTTAAATCATTTTTTTTTAGAGTTCCTCTGTCATTCCCAGAATACCGAACGGTTTGTGCGTGTTGTTAGTGAGTCTGCAAGTGCTGTCACTGATGAAAAGCGCCTGGGCCACATTTTTGCAAAATTAGAAAGCCGAGACCAATATAAAAGCCTTGATTAGCGCCAAAATTTGCTTAAGTAGCAATAAATATTGTAAGTGAAATAACTTTTTTGTTGATTATTTTAGTAATATAGTTTGAAGGCAACATTTTCTTGAATTTTTAAGGACTTTCGTTTGGTAAGGAAAAAAATATGCTTTAGGGGGGGTAAAATTTTGTTTCTGCCCTTATCATGCGAACGCGACTTCAAAGCTTAAAAAGACATAAGAACGAAAAGTGAAGCTTCTCAAGACAAAAATAATGACATATCAATTTTAAAAATCGGCCGTCAAATAACCAAGTTACAACGAAAAAACCATTTCGGCTGTATTTCGGAGGGTTAAAAAAAAAAAAAAAATTTTTCCAGAACCCTCTCAACATAATCTTTAAATTTAGGGGCGGACATTAGCAACTTTTTTTTTTTGTATGGGGACCGACCCAGTCTAATGTGCATAGTCGCTCAAGCAAACGCATAGACAACTTTTCTGACGCTGCCTTTTTTGTGTGTTTTTCATTTTCATTTCTAAATTTAGGCATTCACAATAAAGCTTTAGCTTTTATAAATTAATTAAAATGCATTTTAAACGGTATTTGAATAATTTTACACTAAGATTGACAGTAATGAGCGGCGCTGCGTTTGGGGAATGCTAATTGTTGAAAATGATAAATATATTTTCGTCTTTGCGAAAGTATTTTAGCCAACTAATGTGGACTAGAATTTCTAATCTCATATTTTTACGAGGTCCTGTCGGTAAGTATCTGTATAAAGAGCAAAAGTACCCTTGTTTGATAACAAGCGATACTTCATTTTGTTCTCGTTCAAGAAGGCAGAACATACGGCGCTTATTGAAAATGATAAATGAGCTGTTGAGTGCTTTAATATCAATTTAAAGAAATCTTACGTTAAGAAGTCGCCTTGCCTCTTTTATCGTCAAACGACAGCCATAAGAGTTCCAAACTCAGACATCAGCGCATAAAGGCAATTGCTTTTCGCTTTCCAAAGCTGCTTGA
>NW_023474397.1:0-3492 GCF_013731165.1 Rhagoletis pomonella
TCAAGCAGCTTTGGAAAGCGAAAAGCAATTGCCTTTATGCGCTGATGTCTGAGTTTGGAACTCTTATGGCTGTCGTTTGACGATAAAAGAGGCAAGGCGACTTCTTAACGTAAGATTTCTTTAAATTGATATTAAAGCACTCAACAGCTCATTTATCATTTTCAATAAGCGCCGTATGTTCTGCCTTCTTGAACGAGAACAAAATGAAGTATCGCTTGTTATCAAACAAGGGTACTTTTGCTCTTTATACAGATACTTACCGACAGGACCTCGTAAAAATATGAGATTAGAAATTCTAGTCCACATTAGTTGGCTAAAATACTTTCGCAAAGACGAAAATATATTTATCATTTTCAACAATTAGCATTCCCCAAACGCAGCGCCGCTCATTACTGTCAATCTTAGTGTAAAATTATTCAAATACCGTTTAAAATGCATTTTAATTAATTTATAAAAGCTAAAGCTTTATTGTGAATGCCTAAATTTAGAAATGAAAATGAAAAACACACAAAAAAGGCAGCGTCAGAAAAGTTGTCTATGCGTTTGCTTGAGCGACTATGCACATTAGACTGGGTCGGTCCCCATACAAAAAAAAAAAGTTGCTAATGTCCGCCCCTAAATTTAAAGATTATGTTGAGAGGGTTCTGGAAAAATTTTTTTTTTTTTTTTAACCCTCCGAAATACAGCCGAAATGGTTTTTTCGTTGTAACTTGGTTATTTGACGGCCGATTTTTAAAATTGATATGTCATTATTTTTGTCTTGAGAAGCTTCACTTTTCGTTCTTATGTCTTTTTAAGCTTTGAAGTCGCGTTCGCATGATAAGGGCAGAAACAAAATTTTACCCCCCCTAAAGTATATTTTTTTCCTTACCAAACGAAAGTACTTAAAAATTCAAGAAAATGTTGCCTTCAAACTATATTACTAAAATAATAAACAAAGGAGTTATAGCACTTTTAATATCACAGGTCAACATGAGTTTCAGATGTAAGTATAATAACACAGTACAACAAAAATTTATTTTTTTTATGCAACAGAGTAACCTAAATTTAAGGATTATGTTGAGAGGATTTCGAAATTTTTATTTTATTTTTTTTTTTAACCCTTCGAAATACAGCCGAAAAGGTTTTTTCGTTGAAAGTTGGGTATTTGACGGCCGATTTTTAAAATTAACATGTCATCACATTTCCTTTTAAGCTATGAAGTCGTTTACCCATGGTTAGGTCAGCTAACAAAATTCGCCCCCACAAATTCCTCCAACAGTTTTCTTAGTTGGAAATTTAATCTCACTGCTTTCGTACCAATTTAGGTACATTTTTGCTACGATTTTTCCCAAATTCATACTCTTTGTTTTCGTCGCATCAGCAACCCGGGGAGTGCCCGGGGAGTGGACTTAAATCGACAATGTGATTGCCCTAGTGCAAGTAGAGTTCCAACCGCGGTAAATGACTTTCTTTATGATCAATGCGGGCCAAGGCTTTTGTCATTAGATAGTGGGCTTGATCATACTAGAACTGACAATTGCTCGCTAGAATGTAATGTTGAAAATCACACTGAAACCGCTGCAAGTTCGATTGGTTATGTGCCTAGCTCAAGTGAAGACGATGAAGCAAGTGAAGAAGTCACACAAAGTTTAAAAGTATCTGATTTGTCCTTAAAAAATTATTGCTCGGCGTTAGATAGGACGGATACTTCAGATCGCTTTGGATCATTGCTTGCTACAATGCTAATAAAAGATTTGCAAGCTGCGATTGCTACAAAAGTAAAAAAAGGATTTTAAAGAAAACACAGCGGATAAAATTATGAAATATTTTGATTATCTGGTCATTGACAAAAATAAAATTTCACGCGAGCGTAACAAATGTAGAGCACAAACTGAAGCAGCAACAAAAACTGGCACTGATCTTAAATGCATTTCGTATGATGGTAAACAGGACGTAACACTAAAAAAAAAATAGTTCACGGTAGCGTAAGAACAATGCTTCTAAGAGAGGAGCATATTACAATTTTGAAAGAGCCTGATTCGAAATTTATTGGATACGTATCTCCAAAAGAAGGCACTGGGGAAGCAATCCAGCAAGCAATAGTAAGCTTTTTGAATACCCAAAAATATTGCTTAAACGAACTTGTAGCTATAAGCTGTGATGGTACAGCTGTCAATACTGGATATAAAATTGGAGTAAATGCACAAATGGAACGTTATTTACAAAGGCCCTTGCAGTGGAATGTGTGTTTGTTACATTTCAACGAGTTGCCTCTAAAAAAGTTGTTAACGCATTATATTGGCAAGCAGAAAGGACCTGGTGTTTGGCCAGGGGTGTTGGGGTCTGAAATTATGACTTGCACCAAATACCCGGTAGGTTGTCCACACTATAATAGTTAATGTTATAAACAAAAACATATATTTTCCTTATCAGGTTGTAAGTGGTTTTGAGGCTATTGCTATGGGAGTTATTCCTGAAAATATTGGCTCTTGGGAATTACGCAATGATCAGCGTTATTTATTTGATATGGTTTTGGCAGTAAATAATGGTATTTGCTGGATACGCGAACTATCAAATGCTGTTCAAGCCATTATACGTTCAGCTATAGAAAATAATGCATATTATTTTCACCCAGAAAATATATTATTAGCCATGATAACCGACGCTGATCCAGAGATACGTAATGATGGGTACGAAAAAATCAAAACAGCACGTCAATATCCACCAGCAGGGCTTCGCGTGTTCAAGGTCCCAAAGCGTGGCGTAATAAACTTTGAAAGTAAGTCGTATGTCAGCATGATCGATTGGAGTCAGTTTAAGATTACGGAACCCCCTTGTGTGCAGTTCTACCCAGATAGTGAACTTACAATGTTTCAATTTTCGGAAAATGAAGTGATAAATATCCCAGGTAAATATCTTCAAACTAAAAACTTCACGGGTCTTATAGTACTTTTAAATCATTTTTTTTTAGAGTTCCTCTGTCATTCCCAGAATACCGAACGGTTTGTGCGTGTTGTTAGTGAGTCTGCAAGTGCTGTCACTGATGAAAAGCGCCTGGGCCACATTTTTGCAAAATTAGAAAGCCGAGACCAATATAAAAGCCTTGATTAGCGCCAAAATTTGCTTAAGTAGCAATAAATATTGTAAGTGAAATAACTTTTTTGTTGATTATTTTAGTAATATAGTTTGAAGGCAACATTTTCTTGAATTTTTAAGGACTTTCGTTTGGTAAGGAAAAAAATATGCTTTAGGGGGGGTAAAATTTTGTTTCTGCCCTTATCATGCGAACGCGACTTCAAAGCTTAAAAAGACATAAGAACGAAAAGTGAAGCTTCTCAAGACAAAAATAATGACATATCAATTTTAAAAATCGGCCGTCAAATAACCAAGTTACAACGAAAAAACCATTTCGGCTGTATTTCGGAGGGTTAAAAAAAAAAAAAAAATTTTTCCAGAACCCTCTCAACATAATCTTTAAATTTAGGGGCGGACATTAGCAACTTTTTTTTT
>NW_023474398.1:0-3492 GCF_013731165.1 Rhagoletis pomonella
AAGGCCTATTTTTATTGATGAGACAAGTTAGAAAAACGAGGCAATGCTGCCGATTCTTGATTCAAAACAAGTCTGTTTATTTCAGTGCACAAACACTGCTTTTATAATAAATTTTACATTTCTCCTTAAATCTAAGACACTCCCACTTTTCAGTTACTTTTCCAACATTTTCATATTGTGACCAATCATAATTTATTTTTTTTTATTTTTGCATTTTCTAAATGTTCTTGTAGTAAAGTCTCATTGCTTTCTTTTACTCTAATTCAATTTATATTGACTTCTCATATATTGAGAAATATCAATTGTGAAACCAATCGTTTCACAGTTGCTCTACAGAGTTCATCGTCTTCAGAAAATACAACATTACAAATGTCTTCACAAAAAGTGACCCACATGTGCAAGCTGCAATATGATCGTTTCGACAAAGCAAGTGGCCGGTAACGCTTTGCCCAATTTGTGACATATATATGAGTCATAACTCTTTTTTGCTTGCATTCTTATTATATAATATTGCAGTCACATGTGTGTTTACATTACTGACCTTACTTACTAATTATTTGTAGACACACAACATAAGATTCAAAGTAAAAATTTTTCATATAACGAAACTAGTTTTTCTCTTTTTACTTGTAATATAAACATTTCTAAAATAAATGTATTTTTTTGATTGTCCTTCGTATTTTCTGTCTGTCTGTGCCTTATTTTGCTTTTTCTGCAATACCTAGTGCCTTTTCCTGCCTTTTTCGCCATTTTGTTTTGCCTTTTTTGCAATACCTAGTGCCTTTTCCTGCCTTTTTCGCTATTTTATTTTTCCTTTTCCAGCCTATTTCGTTATTTTATTTTGCGTTTTTTATAGATTTTTAGGTCCTAAAAATTCGTTCCCTGTTTATAAACAAGGCATTAAGTAACGGACGAAGCTTTGTTTGCAAAATGCATTTATTTCAGCTGAAAGAAGAGAAATTCCTTCGGCATCTCCTCTTACTCGCCTTCTCTTTGCGCAACTTTGTATTCTATCCAAGGCGAATTCATATGTTCTTATCACGAATTGATATATTCATGTGGTAGCAAGAGTATAAAAACATAAAATTACCTAACCTCGTAGGCCTATTCACGAAATCATTTCATGAATTTGAGTAGAAACTCAGTGCATAAACACGATTTACAAAATCTATTTCGGAGGATTTATAACAAAAAGGAGAAAAATTCGGCATTAAATCGATGGATATAACATATAATGTTTTTTGCTATGTGGTTACCACTGAAATAAACTCAATATAGAATGCCGTTATACAACATGCCCATTAACGTTACGACGAGTTGTACAACTTGCCAGAAAATCAAAATAGATTTATCTTTCATAGAACTTCATTTAACAGGCCCATAAACGTTGCAATCTAGAGCACAAAATCACCAAGTGACGAGTGAACGAGTTTGTCATTCCCCCATTTATTCCGCTTATTTGACAAATGTCACTTTTATCTATATAACTATTAGCTAAATTTTCTTTTAATAATGATATATCTGCACCTGCATCAATTAATAATGATATAACGTTATTACCTATTTTAACTCTAATATAATTTGAAAGTTCTTCATTTTTACTTACACTAATTACTTTCTTTGTTGAGTACTCCCCGGTTTTTCGCCACCGGGGGTGCCCCCGTTTCCCCGGTTGCCATCTCTATTGTTATTATTATAACCTCTGTTTCCTTGGTTATTATTTCTATTATTTCTACCATAATTGTTACTTCCTCCTCTGTTATTATTAAACCCTCTATTACTAGTGTTGTTTCTATTATGGCTGAAATTCCTACTGTAATTATTATTTGAGTTTCTAGTGCCATGTTCATTATTTCTCTGTTCTCTATTATTAAAATGTCTATTGTTATTATAGGACCTGTAATTGCTCGTAAAATTTCTTCTATTTCTTGTGGCTATATGTACAAAATTATTCTGATTAGGTTTTGTTTCTACTTCTAAAGCTATTTTAATCGCGTCAGATAGTTTTGTTGGTCTTGCCGCCAAAACTACTGATTTAAATGGCTTTTCTAAACCATTCTTGAAAGTTGTCAAACCAATTTGGTCATTAAGTTTAACTATTATTTCTCTATTTGTTTCACCTTGTTCACTTATCTGCAATTCATTTAATGATGCTAACAAGTTCTCTATTTTAGACCCAAAAGTATTCACATTCAAGCCTCTTTGATTTGTTTGTGATAATTTACTGTGAATATTTGAGGTTGTTTTATATGATTTATATGTTTGTTTGAGTAGTCTTCAAATGTAGTAAGCTTGGCTTCTGTCAGAATTTTATTTTTTACTTTTTCTGATAGCTTTGTAGCTAAAACGAATTGAATTAATAATTGTTTCTGCTGCTCATTCTCTAAGGTGTCGTGATAGAATTCAATTAAACCAAGGTAATTGTTTACTTCAAGATAATCCCCTTGAAATTCCGGAATTAGCTTGGAAGCAGTTACTAAATCAAATTTTGACATTTTTGTTTTAACTTCGTCAACTTTGTGTTTTAAAAGTGATTTTATTCTTCCTAAAAGCAAATCAAATTCATACTCCTCTTCTTTTTTTTTACTATTTTCTGTCGTACATTTAATAAGTCCTTTAAAGTCTTGTCTATGTATTCGTCTGTATAAGTTCTGTTTGGACTCTTTTTTAAATTCGCAAGTATCTTCGAAGCATATTCTATTTCCATTTATTTATTATGTATAATTTTCATTTATGATAGATGTAATTTTTAAATATTTATTTTATTTAACATTTCTCCAAAACATCCTTGATAAAAGCATATTGTAACAAACTTTTTCATCTTCATTTAAGTAAAATTTAATTGTTATTATTTTCAAATTTTATTTAATTTTTTTTTAAACACTATTATTTAAATTCATATTTTTAATTATTTGTTTTTTAACATAAGTCTCACAATGCTTATTTATAAAATATATGATTACAATTAATATAAAAGCAATCGAAATAAATGCTATTATATTATTTATTAAAAGGTTGTTGCTGCTGCTGCTATTGTTGATATTGTTGTTCATGGTGATTTTCTGCTGCTGTTCATTGGCTTTTGGAAGTACAATTGTCCAAACCATGCCTCAGTTGTTATGTTTATTTTTCTTTAATTCTATCAGTTCCGCAATTAGTTTTTATTCCTTGCAGTTTGACATTTTGTAAAAATGTGAGTAAATGGAGGTTTATTTTATAAAAACAAATATTAATTACTCATATATTTATTCATAACTAGGGGAAATCATAAAAATGCAGCGCAAAACAGCATTCTTCCAATAACAGAAATGCTACAACTGCAGATGTCATTTTGTGCCAATTTGGCAGGATCGCCATGTTGAGTTTGGTTTTTGGTTTCATTTCCCTTTTTTAGTATTTTTAACTTTTGGCTTTTAAGCGAGCCACGCTAAAGGATGATGGCCTCAAGGCCTATTTTTATTGATGAGACAAGTTAGAAAAACGAGGCAATGC
>NW_023474399.1:0-3492 GCF_013731165.1 Rhagoletis pomonella
TAAGTATGAAGTAAAAACAAACAAGCGTGCAGCACGACAGACACATACACATAGTGCCAACCAGTGTTGCCGCGAAACATTTTTAGTGGTAGCTAAATTCCAGCTAAAAAAGGGCTAAAAAAGAGCTAAAAATCGTTGTTGTGGCTAAAAATGGTAGCTAAATTTTTTTACCTACATCTTCTTATATATAAAAATGAGTGCACGTTTTTGGTGTGACCTCATAACTTGAGAACAGCTTCACCGAATTCAACCAAATTTATGTGGCATATTCGATTTATCATGCAGATGGTTTATGCGAAGTTTTCCCGAATTCGGACGAGGGGGCGTGGCACCACCCATACTAACTAAAATATAAAAATAAGTGAACGTTTTTGGTGTGACAATATAACTTAAGAAGGGCTTCACCGAATTCAACCAAATTTATGCGGCATATTCGGGCCATCATGCAGATATTTTATGTGGAGTTTGCCCAAATTTGGAAAAGGGGCGTGGCATATGTATGTATCTTATGTATACAAATAAGTACACGTTTTTGGTGTGAGCTTATAACTTGAGAAAGGCTTCACCGAATTCAACCAAATTTATACGGCATATTCAGGCTATCATGCATATGGTTTAAGTGAAGTTTGCCCGAATTCGTAAAAGGGGGTGTGGCACCTTCCATACTAACTAAAATTTTGTTGTTGTATATCTCTTGAAATATTTGTCGTAGAGTACTGGAAGTTGGTATAGAGGTATAACAAATAATTCCATACTCATGGATAAAAATGGGCGGTATTGGAAAAGAGGGCGTGGCACCTCACATCTTATATATAAAGAATAAGTGCAAGATTTCAACCAAATTTATACGGCATAGTCGGGCTATTATGCAGATGGTTTGGGTTAATTTTCCCCGAATTCGGGCATTCCAAATTGTTTATTTATTCATACACAAGATAAAAAAACCAAAAAAAGTTGTATATCCAAATGTGTTGGATTAAGATTTAAAATAAAGAACCAAAAATTTTGAAATAAAACAAATGATAAATTTTCATATAGAAAAATTCCAGGACTTTTCAATATTTGGTGTAGAGAAGCACACCAGGGTACTGCTAGTATAAATATGTAAGTATACACGCAAACATTTTCTATAATTACTGGTATAGAAAAACAATGAACTCTGAAAAGAAATAATATTTTATTAAAAAAAAAAACTTTTTGTGTAACACATAAAGCATATTAAGGGCCGCCACTTACCTATGTTAATGTATAGTTAAATCGTTAACGGATAAGATAACGGCCCAGAAAGGTATGGAACATACATAGACATATGTTTACTTGCCCTAAAGGAAAGGCGTTCGCTTTATGAGCGAAGAGTTAAATTCATGAAAATCATAAAAAAAAATTTTAATGTCAATGATGAATAAATTTTGAAAAGGGCTAAAAAAAGGGCTAGGGGCAATTTCAAATTTTTGTGGCCAAAAAAAGAATTTGGTAGCCAAATTTAGCCACCGAAGGGCTAAAACGGCAACACTGGTGCCAACTGAATTTGCAATATAGTTGCAAACTTTGAGAGTTCTTCGAAATGAATGCCGACTGACGACTGTAGACTGCCGACTGCCGTTTCCTACTTTATTTGACTTGACTGCCTGCATGCCTGGGTAGCCAAATCATTTTTGAGAATTCCCCGATTTCGACAATGAAATTTCCCAATTTTGCACGAAATTTCGTAAAATTCCCCGCGCATAGGTATCTACTTACTTACCAAAAAATGAATAAAAAATTGTATGTATTTTGATATATTGTTTTGTTTGTTTTATTTTTAAACGTTATTCATGTATGATAACATAAACCAAACTTTTATAAAATTAGTTAACAAATGAAGAATAAAAAATATTTATGTAGTATTTACATACATGCAGTGGAAATTTTAGTCGCACCAATTATTATTATTATTTATTTTTTTTTTTTTTTGTATTTAATTTGAGTTATTTTTTTCTAAAAATATATGTAGTCCATTCTTTACCAAAAACCGTATAAATCCAAGTCTCAAACTTTGTGCAATATTTGAAAAAAATTCAACAAGCTTGCGTAAAAATTTCGAACTTTTTAAAGATTTTCGTTTTAGGATTTTTTTGGCGAACTTGTTGCGGTTTTCTTCCATATAAAAATAATTGCTGCGGCAATTTTAGCCATTTGAAACTTTATTATACTAGAATTGAACGAGCTGAAATTCCTCACAAAAAACGGTCCATTCCCCGGGGAATTCCCCACGAGTTGGCTTCCCTGCTGCATGCATGCGAAGCTAATAGCGCTAGGAAGGGGGCTTCAAATGCATGCGCCAACCTTTTCGCCTTTCAAAGACTTTGCCAGACTATCTGCTTGCTGGTTGCTGGCTGCTAACTGCTTGACTGCCGTTGTGACGGCATTCAGCCTTCGATTGCGCTTTCATGTGCATATGTACATAATGCTATTTATATGAATATATGTATCTGCACACATTTGTATACAGACGTTGCTAATGTATGTACATACATACATACACATGTACACAACATGGCATACTCCGCCCCTTTATTGCACTCGAGTGCTGCTTTTGCACTCAGCGGAGCTCATTTTGCCATGCAATATTCATGTCATATGCAAGCGAGCGGTAGTGGAAAATGTGCTTAAGTTGTTGTGGTTGCCGTTTATGTACTTTTTTTTTTGTTGTACGTATTTACCCTGACATAGCATTTTCACAGTATTTTCACGGCAAATAACAGCATGTGCAACTGGCAAATGAGTTGGCAGTCAGTGTAGTTTTATAAAGAAAAGTAATGTAAAAAAAAAAAAATCGTATTGGAGAATCTGCTGCTGGAGTTGGACAGCCGCATCACATCACTCAACCCTCGAATGGGGGTACAAATAATGCGAAGTAAGAAAACAGCAGTCAAAGCATTCAAATCTGGCATGTCTCAGAAGCAGTCTTGCGCTGCAGACTCTCTCATTGGCGGGCGTGAGTCAATCAAATGAGTTGTGTGCCGTTTTTGCTTGCTATCTTCCAGCAACTTCTGACGGAAATTCAGTCGCGATATTCATAGCCTAGCTCATCATCATGTGGTCCAACTTATCAGTTATCAGGCGATTGCCTTGGAATTTTGCGCCAGTACAGCCCAACGGACTTATTGTATGCTCATTTTGCGTCATAACAAGCAAGCGAATAAATGGCTTGGCTGCTGCGTTTCAACGCCTTGTGCCTCCTTTCCGATATCTACGCATTTGACATGTGTTGTGCGCACAGCAACATCTTCTGTTTTGTATCATTGGCATTATGCAAATTTACGGCGCATCAATTGCAGAACATTTGCTTTATTTTATTTCACTCCTTCGAAATTTGTTCTTTGCGACTTTTTTTTTTATTTCGCTTTATTCCAATACTTCGACCATTTCCCTTTAAACATATTTTATTTACTCTTTTAGCTTTTTTTTTTTATTTCATTGCAACTTACTTCTCCACTTTTCATACATACA
>NW_023474400.1:0-3491 GCF_013731165.1 Rhagoletis pomonella
GTTTGTATTGGTATAAGATACATATATATTTTTACTTTATTTATTGGTCTTTGAAGTTAAAGATGCGCAACCGCACCTCAAATTAAATAAAATCCAACATTATAGCGGGAATGGCAAACGAAACTACGAAGGTTGTCGAAAAACAAACTAAATAACTACAATCAAAATGCATAGACAACACAGACTAAGTATAGCCACCAATCCACCAATTGAAAAACTTCCACAACACACTTCTCAGATGCTCAGTTCGATTTTTCGCTGTGCTTAATTGGCAGTAAGATGCACTGGTGAGACGACTGGTGCGCAAAATGCTTAATGCTGACATAGCAATCGGTGCGATGATTAGAAAATATTGCTGCTGCCTGCTGCAACTGGCGCTGTTGTGCGCCACAAGCAATTTTTTAGCCATTGAACGGATGTCAAATGACATTCGGTTGGCTCGCCATTGTTATTAATGTATGGAATGTTGTTAGCAGCACGTATTTGTGGCTATAATTAGTGTGATTATTTAGTTGGTATTTTCGTTGCGAGTAAAAGATTAAGATCTCAAAAAGTCAGCAACAACAATTTGCTCATCCATACCACTAAAAGTGTGTGCATTAGGGTTATGATGATACAGTTCTGCGGCTCTTCTTATCTTCTCCAATATCAGATTGAAGAAATCACACGAAATGGAGTCAACTGGTCTGAAACCTCGTTTGGTATCAAACGGCTCGGCTAGGTCCTTCCCAATTCTGACGGAGCTGGTGGTATTGCTCAACGTCATTTTACAAAGCCGTAACGCAAGATTCGCGGGGATACCAAATTCAGACATTGCAGCATAAAGACAATATTTTTCGTGCTGTGGAAAACGGGTTTCGCCGATGCTATTCTCGCGAGTATTTCACAAGATTTGGCGTATTGTGAATACCTGATCTGTGGTGGATTTTCCAGGTCCAATCACTAATCACTTCGTTGACGGTGGCATATGTCCTTTACACAATACACTCGATAAGATAAAACTAAACATTTTGTACTGAAATTATTTTAATTATTTTCAAAAATTTTGTACAGTGAGGTTAAAGAATTTTTAAATATTTACTTAAAATTGATACATACACTGCCGGTATTGGCCGGGAATGCTGATGCAATCAGATAAACAGTGAAGATATGTAGCTTACCTGCTTCTAAACACTGCACGACACAGCTGCGTCTTCGTGAAACTTTTTTTTTAAATGTCAGACAAATAACAGCACAACAAAAAGAACACTGAAAAGCAGCAAAAATTTACGCACAAAAAATTATAGCTTTCATACAACATGTAGACCTAAAGCACAAAAGAACACAAAAGTAAGAAACACCTACACACATACCTTCCAAACAGCATTACTGCTTTTAATTTTTCTTTGTAGTTGTTGGACAACATCATTGCAATTGATTTTCTTCTTATTGCTGTTGCGACTGAGTTTGTAGTAATTTTTCTTACTGTGAACACTGCAAATTGTCAGCTTGTTTACTTGTGTAATTTAACATTGTTTGCGCTGTTATTAGTGGGTTGTTACTTATATTGTATATACATCGTTTCTGTGTTAATTTAAATTTTATTTTATTTTATTTTGATTATATGTTATGTTGCTCGCAAATGTTTTTGTGTCCTTGGAATCATTGTAAAATCTAGCACATCGTTCACGAATGATCGCAACCGATAAATACTGAAGTGATGAAAAGAAACAATTACACAACAATTGTAAGTAGTTGGTATGCAAATAAGTAAATACGTAAGTAATTACTTGGAACTATAGGAATTTGAAAACACAACGCTGTAATGCAATGTTGTGTACTGTCAGTATTATTGCAAGATTACATAACTATTGGATTAGCATAAATCACTTAGAAGGGTGTGTAAACTGTAAACATACATAAATCACATAAATGTAATTAATGCAAGTATTTCTTGAATGGTTCATTCAATACATATCTCATACAATTTCGCAGATCCACAAAGATTAATTTTAAGCGCTTTGATTTCTACAAAAAAAAATATTTAATAAAGAAAAACGTTTTGTTACACTGGCACACGAGTTTTTTTTTAATTCGAACAGTTATTCTTCAGGGCACGTATTTTTTAACTATTTTTCTTTCCAGAGCTGGGTAAATGCAATTACATTACAATTACAACTACATTCCTTAGTAATTGTAATTAGGAATCAATCCCTTCAGTTCATATCAAAAAATTTGTATGTGAACAATTTTTCAGGAAAAAAAATTTTAAAATGTGTCTTTTCATAGAGAATTTTCATGTATGTATGTATGTGTGACTTTGTTCAAATTTTTTTCTCGCCCTGTTCTCCAGATATTTGAAAAACTATTAAATCGATTTGTTTTTGTTTTGTGCTGTAAAGTTTTTAAAAATGTATTAATCATGTTTAATGTTTATCCATTAACCCTGAAAATGTTAAATAAATCAAACACATGAAGAACGAACCCCGTCCATTTTGGTATGGAATGCCCTATATGTATTTAGCTTGTAAATTAGGTTGTTAAATAAAACTATTTGTCATAAGACGGACATGTTTAACAACATGTTAATATTTACAGAATCTAAGGTAAAGGCATCTTCAATTGAAAGCGTCACGAACTACAATTGCTGAACTGCTCGTTCAACTTTTGTAGCCAGAAATTTTTACAGATTTTCTAAATCCCTAAGAAGAAAATTCCTTTCCATCGACGATATGAGACTTTAAGATCTGATCAAATCTGATAACTTAATGGACATTTGATCTTCACTATTAGGTATAATTTTAATTATTACAACTATTAAAATTCTGCCACGCCCAATTTTAGGGTTTTATCTCTCAAGCAAAAAGTTCCCGAACAAATATTTTTATTGAATTAATATTCTACCGGAATCGGCAATAATATTTAAATTTTTTCAAAAACATGTTTTTTACAGCTTATTCCGCAGGGCCTGGGTTCAAGCCCGATTCAACCCAACATTAGAAAAAAAACATTATGTTATTATTATTATTATTATTATTTGTATAAAAGTAAGTATATTTGAATTGAAACAAAGTTAATATGTTTCTACTTTATTAAATACTTTATTTTAATCGCTTTCCTCTTAAGATTGTTTTACATATTCCAATATTCGTTCGTTCTTTATACATAGTTATAACGTTTATTGTTTAATTTAGATAGGCACTATTTATTTCTTATTACACTTATTAATAAATACATACATTAAGAAGGTATTTTGTCTCGAAGGATTCACGTAAAAGCAGCCATATCATTTATTAGAGAACACATCGTTGTTTAAACTTTAAAGTACTAAACCGCATACCAAGGAAATGCAAATTTTATAGGCGAGAGTAAAACTTGTCTTATTTCAAAACGGCGCTCTCTTTTATGCTTTCTTCTTATATCTAAGTATCGGTATTTTAGTACGAATGGATAAGGGCTTGATGACAGGAGCTACCGGTGACCAAATACCATTTTTGGCACAAATGTCAGTT
>NW_023474401.1:0-3491 GCF_013731165.1 Rhagoletis pomonella
CTCGAAAAGAGACTAGTAAATTTAAAACGTTGATACTGAACGATTTATGCATTGTCATTGGTTCGAACTTGTTACCAGGGGGTTTGTGGGGTTGCTAATTAGGGATCTTAAGTCAGTTTTTCGAAATAACAGCCATAGGCGTTATTTACGTTTCGAAGTGGAAATAGCGCCCAACAATAAAAGGCAATAAAGCCCGCGGGCTTTATTTCCATTGCGAAAGACCAATAATGGCCTCGGGCTTTATTTCCCAAGGAAAGTGAAATAACGCTCGCTTGATTTATTTAACAAAAAAAGGAAATAAAACACGCGAGTAGTATTTTCTCTTGCGTTGTTGCTGATAAGCGAATTATTTGGAATTAAAAGTAAATTTTAGCTCTTTTTTAGCCTTCAATGCGATGCGCATATTTGGTTTCAGCATCTTAGGTTTTTCAGTGGTGCCGCGCAAACGCGGACGGCTGCGGCCAACAGGCTCGCTTCCCGATGTAGTCAGATTTTTCGAGAATTCTTGGGTTGTTGAAAGAGTACAGGATTCGTTCATGCGCGTTTGTATGTTCTTTCTTCTTCACAGTCTAAGTTCCCTCAGCCTCAGGGCATTCAGTGAAGCACTTTCCTAAAGAGATCAATCGGTCGCAATGAATGCCATCTACATTCAATGCGTCCGCTGACGATATACCTGAAAAATACTTAAAACTTTTGGCGTTCGCCTCACTTTAATACTTTAAACTCACGTTTCTGGAAAGTTACAAGTATAAAGATAACAAATACGCGAGCATCATTAGGTAATGTGCAGGTCATGGTAATAGCTTTCGGCAGAATTCCTTTAGTTCTTTCGCCCATTATTTTTACTAAACAAAGTGACCTATTATTAAACGACTGGCCTTTTTATAGATGTCATACCCGCTTTATTACACTTCCAAGAATTTTACTTTTTCCCTCTCACCATTTTCCGGCTTTTAGACAACGAAATTAGCTCGCGCTACATACTACCAGCTCATATCTCTCTCTCTCCCTCTCTGTCCCTGTTTTCACGTACTATTTATTTGTGTTACATTTCCGCCATGGCGCGCATTCTTCCACCTTTTCATCGCAACTATTCACATCGCTACACAACATTGGTTTAAGTATTAAGCTTTGTTTTATTTTTCTTTTCTTTCGTCCTTAGAATAATTATGTTACATAAATTGCTAAAGTTTTTCCATATCGTTGCTGTTATTGTAAAAGTAATCGCCGCATCCGTACTGGCCTGCTCCCTTCATCGGTGCGCTGTTGCTAGCGTTGTTTTTTTTTATGTTAATGTTGATGTACAGGCTGTTGTATTGTTATTGTAATTTCTTATTGTAGTTATTCTTTAAGTAGTTATGGTGGTTATTATACCCGAGCGCACTTGTGCACAAGGGTATTATAACTTTGTTCACATAACGGTTGTTTGTAACAGGCAAAACGAATCGAGATAGATATAGACAAATGTATACATAAATGATCAGAATGAAAAGAGAAATCGATTAAGCGGTGACTGTCTGTCCGTCCGTCCGTCCGTCCGTCCGTCCGTCCGTCCGTCCGTCCGTCTGTGCACACGATAACTCGAGTAAAAAATGAGATATCTTAACAAAACTTGGTACGTGAACTTCTTTTGGGCGTGGGACGGATGGTATTGAAAATGGGCGAAATCGGATAATAACCACGCCTACCTCCCATATAACGGTAATTTTAAGAAATACGAAAACTGCGATATTTTAGTAACTACTGAAGATAATTCACTCAAAATTGATACTTACAATGAGTTTCAGACGGAAAAGATGAATATTATAAATTTTTGGAAAATGGGCGTAGCCACGCCCACTTATGGTTACATGTGTATATCTTGGTAACCGCTGCACCAATTTCTTCGAAACTTGGCACAGTTGTTGGCCTTAGTACAGCATACTAAATGGCTGAAAATTTTAAAAATCGGACAATAACCACGCCTTCCTCCCATATAACGGTAATTTTCAGAAAAACGAAAACTGCGATATTTTAGTAACTACTGAAGATAATTCACTCAAAATTGATATTTGCAATGAGTTTTAGACGAAAAATAAGAATATTACAAAATTTTGGCAAATGGGCGTAGCCACGCCCACTTATGGTTACATGTGTATATCTTGGTAACCGCTACACCAATTTCTTCCAAACTTGGCACAGTTGTTGGTCCTGGTACAGCATACCAACTGGCCGAAAATTTCTAAAATCGGACAACAACCACGCCCACATCCCATATAACGGTAATTTCGAGAAATACAAAATCTTCGATAAATCAGTAAATATTGAAGCTAATTTATTCAAAATTGATGATTGCAACAATTCTTTACCAAGAAATACGTTTATGACAAAATTTTGGAAAATGGGCGTAGCACCGCCCACTTGTGATCACATATATGTATCTCGCTAACCGTTCTAGCAATTTGTACCAAGCTCGGTATGGTTATTGTGCTTGCCACATAAAAGCAAACCGTTGAAAATTGTTGAAATCGGACTAAAATTGAGGCCGCTTTTCATATAACGGTAAATTTCAGATATGCTTGAAATTTCAATATTTCGAAATTTAAGGTTGCTAATTTACTTAAAATGTATACACCCCGGCTTATCATGTAGCGGTAGCTTTCGGAAAGGTGGAAAACATATATTTAATACTTGCGCCGGGTATTTAATGTTCGGCTCCGCCCGAACTTAGACTTTCTTACTTGTTATTATTATGCTTGTTGTTGTGCTCATGTTGCGCGCGCTGCTCTGTGATTATGTAAGTATGTATGTAAGTATCGTACGTATAGTCATACGGACGTACGTATAGTCGTAAACTTTCCGCGCATTTGTGATTTTCAATCTGCGCGCTTTCATAAGCTTAAACGCTCCTCCAGCCATCACATCCGGTCGCATCATCGCTCCTACTCCAGCGCCCTATGTTAAGATTAAGTGAAGTTGTACGCTTTATGTAACAACTTCCGTTGTTGGTGTTAGTATTGTGTACACTCCCCCTTATCCTAGCCTATATTTGTTCCTCGTCGGCGCTGTGAAGTTTTAGTAGTCATCATCCGTAGTAGCATTGTATTAGTTTATATTTTGTTTTTATTCTTTTTCGCTTATTGTAATTCGTATTTGCTACGCATACATTCACGTTCACACAAACACACGCAAAGTATACTTCCCTGTTGGGAAACGCACTAGTTAGTACTGCACTGGTTGGTTGGTAAAACCGGCGCCTGAGCACATGCACAGGACTGAACTAGTGCTGATAGCACCATTTTGATATGCTTTCCGTGGCATCCTTGATTCTATCTGCTTTCATGATTCGTCGGTTTCGTGAAACCATTTCGATTTTTCCACGAAGCTATTTAGGTAAGGAATGGTGCAATTGGAGGTATGCCTAGAATTTTGGATGAAAAAACTCCCGAGTGTATAATGCCTTATTCGGCCAAATCTGCTCGCCCGCAAAGATTGGATCATTTCTTTACTCT
>NW_023474402.1:0-3490 GCF_013731165.1 Rhagoletis pomonella
TTTTTGCAGATGAGACATTGAGACTTCCGAGAAATTTCAAATGATTCGTCACTATGAACAACACAAACAAATCCGATCTCATAAATATTCAGATGACTGAAGTGTTTTTTGAAAAAGTCGTATAGATCGGGGTTTCACATAAACTACGCTATTCACCACACGAGGGTGTTCAATTAATCGCCTTTTTCCAAAACCGGTTTTCGTGTCATTCGAACTATTGAAATTTGAGCAAAAGCCGAATAAACCGGTTTTATTTTAAATAGTTTTCATACACTGAAACTGCTTATTATGAAAAATGAAATGAAAACAAAATAAGTATTTTTTTTTAATCAAAATTAAAACAAATAAAAACTCAAAACTTTTATTGAGAGGTCAAACTTTGTATGAAATGAAGAAAAACGGTTTATTCGATATTTGAAAAATCCATATTTCAAAAAAAGGCTATATATATAGAAAAAAACCAACGGAAATAGGTTTGGAGAACCCGAGTCAATCACCCTACACTACACCACACCACTACTACAGGGCTGCCAACTATACCTAGCTATGAAGTGCCATATTGAGGATAAAAAAGTGCCAAAATGTGCCAAATAGAGAAATAAAAATGCCCAAAAAAGGTGTCATTCTTTTTAATTATTCCCATTTACAATTAAAATTAGAAACACTTTCCTAAAACAAAAGTCCAATGCCAAAGTAAAATAAACCAGTTGTATACACTATAGAAATTAGAAAATTTTACTTGAGAAAAATAAATAGACGCAAAGAATTTCACAAAAATGTATTGAAATTAGCCAAGTTGGCAGCCCTGATCACAAAACGTCGGGTTAAAATTCAGCCGCAAACAGCGTAAACTATTTTCGTCTATCTCTGCATTTCTTTACCGGCTCCTAAGGCTTTGCGCGTAAAGTGTCTTATGGTGCGCTTTTCGTAAGAAAACTGTAGTACTGAGGCTGCCTTGTTGGAGATTGATATAATACCCCGATTTAGATTCCCGACCTACAGCACTCACTAATTGCGCACCGTTGTTTGCAACCACCAAAGGAACCATCATCTACCGCCTCTCGCCGACAATCTTATCACTGAACACTGTAGTGATCTGGGCGATCCACCTTATTATTCACAGGTCGTTGCGCGATACCAGTTACCATCGCCTACACTCGTAGGACCACCCATACCGACACCACTCAGTTTTCCTAGTGCTTCACAATTTCTTCCACATTCGGTGCATTCAACGGCCAGAATGCCTTAAAAGCCATGCGTGTGTGGACTCACATTGAAATACCGTGTTTTTTCCACCTGGATTGACTTAGAATTACAACAACCGTCCAAATAAAGCCAACGCATAAAATGCAGAAGCAACCATAATTTTTTTTTTAATAATTACGGATCTTAAAATGAAGCTAAGGCGAGGGCACCATATATATAATGATTCAACTCTGGACCCGATAGAAAATCAAATCAGCCCTGAGATTCTAGATCGAGTTCTGTAGCTGATTTCCTTATGTTGCCATGAGTAGATTCAAAGAATTTAAAATCTCCAGAGCAAGTTAGCCGGTTCTTCAAAACCTCGAACCTATATTGCATTAAAAAAATATAGCTTTGGCGATGAGAACTCAGGACAGCGATATCTGGAATCTATCATTTATTACCATTCCTTGACTACATGGTGAAAGTCAAAGACAAAAACCTTGAAATTATTCAATACCATTACCTGGTTTTAGTCCCTTCTACACCCAAAATATTAGAAAGGCTAATATTTTTGTTTCGTGTCATGAGACTAGAAAATTTTGCCGCTTAATAATGCCTGTTGGGTACTCTAGGAAACATATGAGCCACTTAGAATTTCCACATGTGTTTCAGTCAACTAATACAGTAGTACAGAAGAACAAATAGCCTGCAAATTAAATCAGCCAAGTTAGCGCCTCTTTATATGCCTTCATGTGACCGCTAAACAGAGCACACAAATGAGAGGTAATGCGCCTTTGAGTCAACATAGGTATTTTTAATTTGTTTGAATTAAAACAAAGCAAATTAAAAAGAGGGCGAGACACTAACACATAGATACTGACATACGAGGGGCCATATGTGAGCCAGAAACAAAGGAAATTAAAATACAGTAGGAAAAACAAAAAAAAACAGTGCAATAATAGCGTAATAAAGAAATTACGAAAAGAGGCAGATAAAAAAACCAACAACCACAAAGGCAAATGGCAAACGTGGCAGCAACCACAATGACAGCGTCGCATAGGAATAGGAGCACAGCGAGTGAGTGGAAAGAATGAAAAGAAAATGTATGCGGAAATTGCTAAAAAAAATATGCATATATGTTAAGAGCTGCCTACTTGCAGGCGCTTGTGAACGTAGGAACCTAAAAGGAATGTGGAGAGAGGTGGAAACCGAAAACTGGCAGAAGTTCAAAGCTACTAAGTGCCCAAGCAGCTGTAACCGCACCTAAAAGTAATATGTAAACAATTAAGGAGAGTAGGGGGAAAGGAAATTAATGAATAAATATGAAGAATGAGGAGGGATAGGGGGGTTTTAGAATGAGCAGTGCATGGAAAATGGATGTGCGGGGTAGAAGTCGTAAAAAGCATTAGTGAAGCGCAAGAAATTTCCTACAAAGCGGGAGCGGAATACCAACATAGGCTACAGGAGAACGGAGCCATAATGTAGATGGGTGTTGTAGACACATGAGTTTGCGTTTTGTGATAAATGGCGAACACATCCTGCGACAGGCAGGTAAGTGAAGCAAGTAGAATGTAGAGGTAGAGGTAGAGCAAGGCGACCTTAATGTCTGCGTACTACTACTATTACTATGTATTACTGTGGAGACGCATTTGTCGCCAACAGTTGAGAGGGGGAAATTGGTAGTGGGTAATAAATGCTGGACGTAACTATAAATGTACCACAACCGTTTTGTGACTTGTTGCTGTGTGTGTGTGAGCAACGAGGCGACGACTATCGTTAACTGTCAAAAGAGGAGGAATAAAAAATTACTGCAAAGGAGTGGTGAATAGATGGATGGAAATAGGAAACTGTAATGTGTTTAAGAAAAAAAAAACTAGTATTATTGCGGGTGAAAGGCATTCGAAAGTGATTTAAAAACAACAAGTGAAAACAAAAGAATCAATCGTTATAAATTTTGCCATTAAATGGATTTGCTTAGGTATTGAAGGGTGAAAATCAAGGACACTAACGGTTATAACCTTCGTAATAAAAATCCTAATTTAAGCGTTAAAATTGAAACTCTCTTTTTCTGATCAAGCATATTCATTACTTTTGGTTTGCCGATAAATTTATTATAGTGATTTTTATTTTTTCCATCATATTTTAACCGTTATTTTCAGATTAAATTTTTTAGATCATAAATGATTTTAATCAGTCAGATATATGCAGCCTCCATTATAACTCTTAAAAGTTACTGAAAAAAGAAAAATTCAAAATAGCGATTTTTTTTTGGTCGAAAAAAAGGAAGTTACAATAACGACTA
>NW_023474403.1:0-3489 GCF_013731165.1 Rhagoletis pomonella
CTGTTTTTCATGGCAGAGATACACTCGGAGGTCTGCCATTGCCTGCCGAGGTGCGAACGCTGTTAAGAAAAAACCTTTTCTCTACAGTTTTTTTGCGATATTGCTTTGACCAGGGCTTGAACCCAGACCCTGCGAAGTAGAAGCACGCACTGTTTCCCACCACATCACACATGTAATATTCTTTCGAAATTCAAAGGTCGGTAGATTACTCACTAAAAGCCTAAAAAATTGTAAAAAACAACTACTATATTCATAAATTAGCTTCAGTGTTTATTAAAACCCATATATGTAGTACTTCCATATTGCTAGTACAATACGATCGCAATGAGTTTTCAATTCCAAATCAAAGAAAGACAGTCTATGAAAATGTTTGTGATTGTAGAAGTATACGTGTTTGTTTGTAAACTCCCCGCAAACATATTCTGAGCGTTCAGAATATATGAGTCCGAAAGGAGTCCTAGGTAGGTAAGAAATATGAGTTTCAAAAACAAAAAATTGTTTACTCTTATATGAATCTTTTAGGATTGATATATGATCTAAGCTATGAGCCAGCACCTTGTGCCAATATAAAAACAATAAAGATTTGAAATTTATTTTTAAACTTGTTTATACAGAAATTGAAAATTTAATAATTATTTTTGAGCTATAGGCCGTATGTTAAATAAAACATTAAATGTTTTTCTGTTTTATTTACTTTTTATTTTTATTTTGGTCGATATTTCGCCTTCAGTCTGAAGGCATCTTCAGGAACTATTAGCTTTGTCCAGTCGACCGAAAATTTTTGGAAATGCTGTTATTTGGGAGGGAGGCGCGGTTATTGTCCATTTCAATACCAAGCTGTCTATCTCGTTGAGATATCTCAAGTTTTGCTCGAATTATCCTGTAAACGGGCGGACGGACGGACGGACGTTAAATCGGGCATAGCTTTATCGGGTTTTATATGCCTTCTAAGAATTTTGACATATAAGTACGTTCAATCATAAAAATACTAAGTTCGATTAAAACAAAAAAGATTGATTGACTAGGCGTACATGCTAATTTGAAGTAAATAAAGTTTGGAATAATTTTTACAAGATTTAATTAAAAATATATTACAATATTTATAGATATAGTCATAAGCATTAGTTATTTTATTATTATTATTAATTGGTAGAACGGTTACCGATATACATATATGTGATCATAAGTGGGCGGTGCCACGCCCATTTTCCAAAATTTTATCATAAACGTATTTCTTGGTAAAGAATTGTTGCAAGCATCAATTTTGAATAAATGAGCTTTTTGGCTAAATTGCAATAAATTTATTTTTAAGTGTATTAAATTATCTTTAAGAAAATTTGTATTTCTAGTCTGTAAGGTTTTGTAACCATTGACTGAATAAATGAAAATGAAATGAAATGAAATGAAATATTTACTGATTCATCGAAGATTTTGTATTTCTCTAAATAACCGTTATATTGGATGTGGGCGTGGTTATTGTCCGATTTTTTAAATTTTCGGCCGTTTAGTATGTTGTACCAAGGCAAACACTGTGCCAAGTTTGGAAGAAATTGGTGCAGTGGTTACCAAGATATACACATGTAACCATAAGTGGGCGTGGCTACGCCCATTTTCCAAAAATTTATAATATTCTTAGTTTTCGTCTAAAAATTGTTGTAAATATCAATTTTGAGTGAATAATCTTCAGTAGTTACTAAAATATCGCAGTTTTCGTATTTCCGAAAATGACCATTATATGGGATGTAGGCGTAGTTATTGTCCGATTTTTAAATTTTCTGCCATTTAGTATGCTGCATCATGGCCAACAACTGTGCCAAGTTTGGAATAAATTCGTGCAGCGGATACCCAGATATACACATATAACCATAGGTGGGTGTGGCTACGCCCATTTTCCAAAAATTTATAATATTCTTATTTTTCGTCTGAAAATTATTGTAAATATCAATTTTCAGTGAATTATCTTCAGTAGTTTCTAAAATATCACAGTTTTCGTATTTCTGGAAATTACCGTTATATGGGAAGTGGGAGTGGAAGTTTGGAGTGCAATGGGGTATAGTCGTTGCGCTGGGTATGCAGTTACAGTTGCATGGCTATACTCAGTCCCGACTTTTGCGTCCTCGTTCGCGCACTCTGGGCAACGTGAGCAACCCATGTGCGAGATGAGGTAACCAATCCGAGTGGAGCCTTGGGTCACTGCAGAAAGAGAGGGAGCTTCGGTGGGGCCACTCTGACTTATTCGGTTTAAGGGCTCACTGAAGTCTGCAGCGTCTGTTCACCAGTAGGTGCGGCTGCAAGCGGGTGTCTGCTTGGAGCAAGCGGCTCGCTATATAAACGTGTATTTGGTTGCGAAACCACCCCCGTCCCAGCAATGGGTTGTGCGGTGGGCTTGAGACCCGCCACGTAAAAACCACTTCCAGTGAAGAAGCAAGGCAAATCCTCGGATGAGACCCCCCTTATGATGACGACCACGGCAAACGTTTAAAGACTGCGATTTGAGGGCACGCACCTGGAATGTCCGGACCCTTAATGGGGAAGGTGCCTCTGCCCGGCTGGTTGATGTCCTCGTAAGGATAAAAGCTGACATCACCGCCATCCAAGAAATGCGTTGGACGGGGCAAGGCAAACAATGTCTGGGGCCTTGCGACGTCTACTACAGCTGCCATGTAAAGGAGCGCAAATTCGGTGTTGGATTTGTGGTGGGAGAGAGAATCCGTTGCCGAGTACTGTCGTTCACCCCGGTGGACGAGCGTCTAGCCACAATCCGTATCAACGCGAGATTCTCCAACATCTCGCTCATCTGCGCCCATGCCCCGACGGAAGAGAAGGGTGAGGCATCCAAGGATCTCTTCTATGAGCGCTTGGAGCGCACGTACGAGCGCTGCCCCCGTCATGATATCAAAATCGTGCTTGGCGACATCAATGCCAGGGTGGGCAAGGAAGGGATCTTTGGAACCACATGGAAACATGGTAGTATGCAGTACTAGCTTCAAGCATAAAAAGATCCATCAAGCTACGTGGCTGTCTCCGGATCGAAAAAACGAGAAACCAAATCGATCATGTGGTGATAAACGGAAGGAACGCTTCGAGTGTTTTAGACGTACGCACACTCCGAGGCCCAAACATCGACTCGGACCACTATCTTGTTGCAGCCAAGATACGCACCCGCCTCTGTGCAGCAAAATATGTGCGCCCAAATATGCAAGGAAAGCTTAACGACGAAAAGCTGCAATCACAAAAGACAGCCAGCGCTTTCGCTACTCGACTCTCACACCTGCTCTCAGAGAGCACTCTTCAACAAACCGACATATGCGAGCAGTGGAACCACATTTCCCGCTCAATAAGTACCGCCGCCGAAGAAGTAGTCGGATTTCAGTGAGCCCGAAAGAACAACTGGTACCATGAGGAGTGTCAGGAAGCTGCAGAGAAAAAAGATGCCGCCTACAGGGCCACGCTGCGATCGGGCGCAACGCGCGCTATGTGGGACCGCTA
>NW_023474404.1:0-3489 GCF_013731165.1 Rhagoletis pomonella
ATCCACCTAATCGTTGACGTCATAAAATACTTTTGTTTACATTCACTATTGCCAACTTGTTGCTTTTCGCACCAAATTTAGTGGGTATTCAAAAGGCTAAAATTTTTGATTTTGCTGCTTGGTGCATTTTTGGTACTTTTGTTTTTAGTTTGAAGACACCAAATCAGAAAATCTTAAAAAACTGGAAGCATCATTTATAGCAATCGTAAGAGTGGTAAGCCACTTTACAAAAATTGTATCAAAATCATGGCACAGTGACATAAGCGACAAGAAAATATGTGGCAGCACCTTCAATCATGGCAGAATAAATCGACCGTCGATTTTTATTAATTTGAATCGGCATCCTTACAATAAAATTATGTATGTATATAAAGTCCATAAAATACACCAATAAAAATTTGGTGCGTTTTCAAATTCAAAACTTGGCAAAACTGCCTTTTGTTCGATGCTTCACCTTTTTCTTGTCAAGTTCGTCTTGCTCTCTCATTCTGGTATTTATTGACGTTACGGCCAGTTGATCCCAGCTCGATTGGCGCAATCTCCCATCTTTTTGCGCGCTTTGACAATCAGCCGGTTTAATATTTATTTTGTTTCGTCCAAACTCGAGTTTTCATCCAGAAACATAAAACTTAATTACATTGCTGATAATTTTAAAGCAAAATATATAAAATCCACAGCAACTTTGACGAGTAAAAAAGCGGTACAAAATTGTTTTCTTGGCGTTCATTGTGGCATACCTTTTGCGTCTGGCGCTTTGCTGGCAAAGTTATATATGTCACGCAAAGCTACAAAGTTTTATCTGGCATCAGCTTTATAGTCACAAAATCAGCTTCGTTTGCCAATCTTTGGTATGCACAGACCAAAAACCAATGGTTGAACGAAATAATATAATCCGCGATTTAGCACGGCTATAAATAGTGACGGACAAACAGAAACTATTCAGAACGAAAAATTACACTGAGGATGGCACAAAGCCGAAACCGGTTTGTGTCCAAACCAAATTTGACAAGGGATGACGGAAAATCGTTCCACATTACATCAATAAAAATAGTTTCTTAAAAGATCTTTTGAAAAAAATCCTCTCAGATGACAAAACTGTTTAAGCCTTAAAAATCTGCATACAAATATTCAAAAATTTTTTTAACAGAATCATAATAATAAAATTTTTGATGCTGGTTTTTTTAACTTTTTTCTAAGATTTGTTTAAGAAAAACTTAAAAAACTGGGCCAAAACTATACCGATATAGACTTGTGAGGTATCAGTGGAACAACATTTTCTCACCCTTTTTATTTCTTTGTAAAAAAACTCATTCACGTCCCAATTTTTTCTTTATCAAATATCGTTTGTCTTACCTTTCTCGTTCACGCTTTAATTGAGCTTATTTGCAAAGATCAATCGGTAGAGTTTGGGCTGAGTTTTTCAATTTTTTAACCAGTCTTTGAATAAAGTTGAAAAACAGCATAAAACATTTTATTATTATGATTCCGTTAAAAAATTGTTTGAATATTTTTATCTCATCTCATCTCAAAATCTCATTATTCCGTTGAAAACTCTTTTTAAATATTTGTATGGAAATTTTTTAAGCTTAAATTCTTTTGTCACCTAACGTGATTTTTAGCAAAAAATACTTAAAGAACTGTTTTTATTCACAAAAAACTAAATTTTTGGAGGTATTTTCAAATCGGTCTAGCTCCCGTAAATCTTAATATTTTTCCCAAATATTTCGGTGAAGGTCTTAAAATATAATAGATTTTATAATTCCGGAGGAAAAACCGTACCGATTTTTCTTTGTATGGGGAGTGATGCAGTCTAATGTACATATGCATGTGTGTGTACCAATCTATAAATATCGTTGAATTATTTTAATATCTATTGCAAAACAGACAAGACTAAAAGGTAGAAAATAAATAAAATAAAAAACTTTTTAATATACCACGCTTTTATATATGGACTAAAAAGTAGAAAATAATATTTCTCAGTCCCATGAAATGCGTTGAAAAATACCTTTGAAAAGCTTAGTGCAATTTCTTTTAGATTTAGTTTTTCTATGCAAAGTTATAACCGCAGAAAACATCTGCATATGTGCTCACCGATTTGAATCACAAGCGTCCAGATTTAAGAATAAATAACTAGAGAAAAAAAACTTTTTAATTTACCGCGCTTTTATAAATGGACTAAAAAGTATAAAATAATATTTCTCAGTCCCAGAATTTGTTTTGATAACATTTGATTTTGAAATTTTAGCAAAAGTCATTATAAACAATTTATGAGATTGAAAATGAAAAGCATGGGGCGCATGCAATAGACTTGAATTGATATGAAATGTAATATATATATGTACATATGTGGGTATATGAATAACGATTAGTGATAGAACTTTTTAGTAAAGTATCGATACTAGTACTCATTTATCATACTCTAAAAAAGAAGCGATGCCAGTACTCATATTTGCAAAAAAGTATCGATAATACTCGTACTTCCAAGTATTTTTAGGGCAAACGCGAATAGTTAACAAAAATCAGATTGCTTTGTTTACATATACACATTACCTCTTTCTTTTTGTAAATTGAATAGACATTGCTTTTAATAGCTGAAGTCTGATCTAACAAGAATTTCTAACGGAGTTTTTGAAAAGAACTTGCAATAAGTTTCAAATTGTAAAGCAAATGTTTATAGCAAAAGGCTCATTTGAAACTCTAAAGCTGATAAGCTCCCTTTCACAAAATTTTTCTTCGGAATGGGGCGGGATTTCGAATTTAAAACCAAGGTAGAATACATTGGAAAACGAAGGCTCTGTTATTCTGCAGAATTTGAAGTGAAACTTCTTAGGCGGCGGTATCGCAAAAATGGAGGGTGAAATTTTTAAAACTGAAAACGTTACATGAGTGAGAAGGAAGATATAGGTAGTATAGGGAAGGGGAAAAAAGAAATACAGCGACGCATGTCGGGTACGAGTACCTACATATGTATATATGTATGTTTGAATGCACGTATGTATGTATACATATATATGTATGTATGAACGAACTCATTGCGCATTTCAGCTCTGCCGCTACCAAGCAATATTTGTAACTATAAATGATGCAAGAGCGCTTCGCGTAACTACATCCATTCGTACATATGTACATATGTTTGTATGGATATATTTATGATGAAGCAAGCGGGCTTCGTTGATGTACTGATGGGCATATGTATGTACTTACCCAGCAAAAAATCGGTAATCGCTTTTAGTGGTAACGTGTTCTAGAAGGCATAGCGTTATAATGCCTTCAAATTTTTCGGCTTCTTTTAGGCATTGCCGGTAATGCAAAGTAGAATGTCCAACAATATTTTATTTATTTCGCTTCTTTGTTTCATTTCGGGGAATGCAAAGTAGAATGTCCTATAATATTTCTTTTTAAATTCGTTTCTTTGCTTCATTTCCGGAAATGCAAAGTAGAATGTCCTACAATATTTTATTTGTCTCGCTTCTTTGCTTCATTTCAGGG
>NW_023474405.1:0-3488 GCF_013731165.1 Rhagoletis pomonella
TTCACCACCAGACCCATTCGCTTTGCTTCTCTATCCAATCCCGAGAAGGCAGAACAGACGTAGCCCTTGTTTTTTACCGATAATATCGATGTCGTCGGCATACGCCAGCAATTGTACGCTCTTATAAAGTATTGTGCCTGAGCGGTTCAGTTCTGCGACTCTTATTATCTTCTCCAACATCAGATTAAAGAAATCATACGAAAGGGAGTCCCCTTGTCTGAAACCTCGTTTGGTATCAAACGGCTCGGAGAGGTCCTTCCCTATTCTGACGGAGCTGGTGGTATTGCTCAACGTCATTTTACACAGCCGTATTAGTTTCGCGGGGATACCAAATTCCGACATCGCGGCATAAAGGCAACTTCTCTTCGTGCTGTCGAAAGCGGCTTTGGAATCGACAAATAGATGGTGTGTGTCGATCCTATTCTCGCGGGTCTTTTCCAAGATTTGGCGTATTGTGAATACCTGATCTATGGTGGATTTTCCAGGCCTAAAGCCACACTGATTAGGTCCAATCAGCTCGTTGAAGGTGGGCTTCAGTCTTTCGCACAATACGCTCGATAAGACCTTGTAACCTATGCTTAGAAGGCTGATTCCGCGGTAGTTGGCGCGTATGGCGGGGTTGCCTTTCTTGTGGATTGGGCAGAGCACACTTAAATTCCAGCCGTCGGGCATGCGTTCATCTGACCATATTCTGCATACGAGCTGATGCATGATACTACTATTTACACACACGAAATACTGGCAATTTTTTTCATGGCTGTTTTCTTAAGAGCTAGATACTAAGCTTTAATAGAGAAAATGTTCACACGAGTCATCGCATCTTTGTACTTCATACTGTTTGTAAATAGCAAGATTAAACAAAAATACGTTTTTTAATTTACTGCAACAGCTAGCTCAAGGTACCGTGAGATTATAAGTACATACATAAGTGCATACAATTGACTTACATTTCCAAGCAAATAAGTATTGCGCTCAGTAAACGCTTGGGGAAATTTACAATTGTTTTCATTCCTGTAGATAAATGATAAATATGCTGCTTCATTATTAAACCTTTTTGCTTAAATATTTACTACTTAATCAAATATTTACCACCTTGCATTATCATCAAGTTTAAATAACTATGTGCACTCATGTATGCAGTTTTTATGCATTTAACAGTAATAAAAAGATGTTCATATGTAGGTGGAAATCAAGCGCTATACCAACAGTTAGTGTCAACCAAAAAACAATTAAAAATCCACCTGGGCAGAATTAATAAAGGCAATCAGTAACTACATATTTCGTTTTCCATTAACTAGAATATTAAACTAATCGGGCTATTACATTGTAAATCATCAACGATTTGCCAATTTATTTAACAAACTATATGTCATAGTTTAGTTAGTTAGTTAGTTAATCTTTTGGGTATACTAGAACAAGAGACACCGCAACCTTAAAGATCTTTTGTTTCTCTTAAAGAGAGTCCAAGTGGAATCGCAATTGGTTGTGACCGGCCATATACCCAGAAAGTAGACTGATGTCATTTCTATTAACTAAAAGAATATCGTTTCTGTTGAAAGGGTAGCCGAAGAGCCTGGCCTCTCTAAGGCCCCCCACTGCTTCCCAGTACTTACTGCGTTCCGAGTGTACGCACTCAGTAATTATGGCTCTCGAAGACTACCAACTGAGATACGGTTGCCAGACGTACTGATTTTATCAGTACAGTACTGATTTTTCAACTCTTGTACTGATTTTATTCATTTCTTCAATCAGTACGCAAATGTCCTGATTTTTAAAAATTTGTACTGATTTATACTGAATTTTCTATTCAAACCAAATACTTTAGTATTTGCTTAAGGTTTTTACATAAAGTTGGAACTTCCTTAAACTGTATTGTTAAAAATAAGAAGAAAATAGCTTAATTATAGTTGACATGTTTTAGATAATATTTGATATGCCCAAGAAATTAATACAACAAAAAGATCAATCGTTTTATGGTCACAGATAATATGATGGAGCTTAAATTACTAAAAAAAAGGCTTAATTTTTTGGCGAATGTTGTTAGTTATCTCGAAAATAACTTTCAGTTTAATAACAATAAATTTCAATATTCGAATGGCTTTTGCCTATAACTTACAACTCCTTTTTCTCCATTTACTAACTTTGTAAAAGAGTTTTGCATACACGACATAGAGTTAGATACTCTCTTTAGCGAATTCTTAGTCTTTCACGGTTTTTGCGTAGTTGAGAAATTCGTTAAGTCATGAGGAAATATAGACGATGCTCCTTAAAAAGTGGTACTTTTTCACAGTATGAGAGGATCTTAAGAATAAAGCAGGGAATGAAACCGAAACCCAAACCGAAACCGTAACCGTTTAAAACCGTTTCGTTTTTCAAAACCGAAACCGAAACCGTAACCGTTATCTTAACCTGAAAAGGAACGATACCGAAACCATTTCAATCACAGGTTTCAATCGGTTTCCAGAAATTTACAAAAATAATAAATCAAAATTTCTTTAAAATAAATGATTTATTTAACCAAAATCAGCAATATTTTGCTAAAATTCTTGTTAAGTAGTAAATAAGTATGTCAAGGTAACTTTTCGCAAAAAGCTACTAAAATGGTGCCTAATAAATTAAATCTCGGATCTGGCATCGGTTATTTGGAAGAAGTCATTTTGATTTTCATTTTCACGTGTATTGTTGTAAAGGACACAGAAATCAAGGGGTTTCATAATTATGTAGTAAATATATGACGAAAATAACAATTATATTTTAGTTTTTATACACCTTTAGTTTTACAGCAAAAAGGAAACATTTAAGTGAATCTGGTGATGACGCGGTTGCGGTGTATCTGTGTAGTTTTCAGCGAAAACTGGTTTTCGTTTGACAGATTTTACATGAACGAAAACAAAAGTTTTAGGTCGAATACCAGTTTTAGCAACGAAAACATGTTTCCGATGTCGGTCAGAACATGGTATAAGTGACAAAAACAAGAAAAACGTGAATCAGCTGTTTCTCGACTTGTGGGCACGAAATGTGGTTTTTGCGTTCCCGTACTTCTGGAATTCGTTCAATTTTTGAAAGAAAATGTTTCTCTTATTCTCTAATTACCAAATCCGGTCCGGATTGTTAGGGAAAGAACCTAGTGTTGATATTATCAGTGAACTGTAATTTTCAATTTTCTTTCCTCAACCTTTAAGACATTGTGATTTAAATAATATCAACAAAATTTCTGTGAAAAACCGAAACCGGTACGAAACCGAAACCAAAACCGAAATAAATTTTGAAGAACGAAACCAAAACCGAAACCGAAACACTTGGCAAAACCGAAACCCAAACCGGAACGTTATTTTGAATCGGTTTCATTCCTTGGAATAAAGTTTGTTTCCTGGCGCAAAGAGAGAAACCGGCTTCTAATTAAAATTTTTGAAAGTGAGCATTAAATTAAAAGTAATTCTAAAATGAAATGTATAGAATTCTTTGACTATTTAAACACTGAAAATGGG
>NW_023474406.1:0-3488 GCF_013731165.1 Rhagoletis pomonella
TTTTTTTACCTAATATGTATGTATGTATATCTAAATTATTTGCCTGTGTATGCTAAGTAAGTTTTTGTTAGAGAAAATATACATAAATATTTCTTACCCCAGACCTATCACCGACTGCCTAGTAACATATTTCGCAAAATATGAGCATACAAATTTTAATAAAAATATTTGAAATTTAAAAGCCAAGTCAACACTGCTTTTGTTATGTACATATTGTGTATTAGCTGCAGGTGTAACACTTAAATTCCCTTAGTTTATATATATGAAGATATTTTTTTATTCTTTGCTTATACAAAGTAACATTTATGTACCTTCCCTTTATTTTATCTACATACCCATAAAAACAGTCCTTTATTTATTTTTGACAAAATTGTTTGTCGTCGTCAAATAGATAGACATTCCCATTCAGCAGTTTTATTGTCCACCTATCCGTTGGTCACATAATTACAGTACCTTCATACATACATTTGTGTGTACGTAAATAGTACATGTGCATGTAAGTGTATTGTAAATTTTTTGTGCATAAAATTGTTTGTTATGACCTTTCGGTAGCTCCAATTAATTCCTTTGTTTATTTACTTTGTCACCTGTTTAATTGGTGTTCCTGAACGGTGTTTGGTAACAAAGGGAACGCAACCAGTTTATTGACTAGATAAGTATCATTCAAATTGTTATAGAAAAACAAAAAAAAAAAACAAAAAATTAATTTTGAAAAGCATTGGCCTTAATGGAAGTGATGTCATCCTGCGCTGCATTCAGAGTTTATGGAATTTTATGTATGTACATAGAAACTCTCAAACTTTTTTATCAAATTGAAATCTGTTTTTTTTTTCACGCCACTTACCTGCATATTAGGATATTAAAACTTGATACTTATTTATTAGATAAAGAATGCATACAGAGCACATGATATTAATTGCATAAAGAAAAACCTAACCAATGCAAAATGGAACTAAATACTTCCATAAAAAAATATGTATATACATACATACAAATGTAGATAGTTAGTTGTATGTACATACATCCATATGTATGTATGTAACAAAATCGTTATAGGGTAGCAACCATGTTTTAGTTATAATAATAATAAAACATTTAAAATATAAATGCAAGCAATGTGCAACGGTGCTGAACCGAAACGTCATCTCTACTTTAATGCAAAAATGCACATCTAGTGTACAGTGATGCAATGTATGGGTAAAAAAGCTCAAAATGTAATAAAATTTATAACTGATCTAAATATCACCTAATTTTAGAAATCTTTAAAATTTGGTTTAAAATAAGGGATCCGTACGATATGGCGAAAAAAACGTCGAAACATAAAATAACGAAAAATAAAGAGGCTGTCTACACCGAAGACGTATATATTTGTTCGAAATAAAAATTGTAGAAAATTTAACAAAGATCGAAAAAAGTCGAAATTGGCATATATTAAATAAAACAATGCGACTTGAAATTAAATGATTTGTTTTATTTATTTCGTTGCTAGTTATGTTACCTGGTATCAAACTAACATTTATATTTTAGCCATTTTTCAGTTTATTTATAATTTTTCGTACAGATGAAAAACTATTACCAACTAAATTCAGTTTAAATTTTAAGAAATATACGAATTTCAAAAATAAATGTATGGCGCAAATTTCAAAAACACCTTCCGCCATACATACATATGTATTTATGTACATTAGGGAGGTCCTTAAATGTAGGAAGCAAATTTTTACATCAAATTTCCTAAACCTGCTTTGCCAAAAATTTTGGTCACGATTGAAGTCGGTTAAGGTGTGTCGCACAAGGATTAAAGTTCAGACTAAAATTTATATGTTTTTTTTTTTATTAATACTGAACTGGAAAATGCTAAGAAATTTGCATTGAAAATTAAAATTTTTCAATTATTTTTTTTAGAAAAATTTTCGGTACGCAGTTTTTTAGCCCATTAAATTTTTTTTTTTTTTTTAATTTCAGATGCAAATTTCTTGGTATTTCTTGCATTTTCCAGTTCTGTATGAATTAAAAAAAAAACGGTTATTGTGGTTTTTGCTGCCGAAAGACCATATTTTTATAAAAAAATTAGAAAAATTTGGTATGGAAAGCATAAATAAATGAAGTCGTCACAACGTCTGCGTATGCATTTTTTTACGCTGACTGTACATATATATATATACGAATTCATAGCCAGCTGACATCTACAGAATAAAAATAAATTATAGCGAATGTCGCGAACGTCAGTTGTCCCGGAACGAAAGCGAGTGTCATACCAGCGTATGCACTGCGACCGAAAAATCGCTGTAGCTTAAACAAAAAAAAGGAATGAGATTATCTTCAACAGCTAATAAATAAAATAACTTTAGTAAAAGCCTGCATAAAAAGATAATTGCATATAACTTGCATACTATCCATACTAGAGCCAACAATTTTTGCACATTATCATATTATAATAACACCCATCTAAAATTAATAAAATAATCGATGGATAAACATTTTCAATTTTGAGGGTCCCTTTTGAGAAATTCTTACTCGTATTAGATGAAAAAAAATAATGTTAATTTTTTGAGTCTCTATAGAGGAATCTGTATATTGCCCCCTGTGCGAAACGCCTTAACAGTCTCCAATCGGGACCAAAATTTATAGGTGATATCTGTGACTTCATTTGATTTTTTAAGGACCTTCCTAATGTACAAACTTTTAAGGATGTATAAATGTAATTTAAAAAAACTAATTGAAATGCTAACATAGGCAAGTGGAATACATAGAATTCAAAACAAGAAAATGTATGTACAGTAGTTTAAAATTTGAAGCTCACGCCGATTTTTCTAAATGGAAAAAAGAATACTCGTATTTTTTTGCTTGGAAAAAAGCCGATGAAGTCAAGTCTTCCACGTATTTTATGTGGGGAAAAAAGCTTTTTCGTAGAAGTTGTATAGAGTTCTAGAAAATTAATATCTTGCGTTGGGAAAACTCTGTTTCTATTTGGGAGACTTCCAGTAACAATACCCAAACCCCAAAAACCCCAAAAGATTCACTGGGAGGACCCATAAAAAATAGTATTTCCACGAAAAAGAAAGATACTTGGAAAACTTCATGGCCATTGAGGCAGTTCTAAATATTAATTTTTTAAATAATTTTCTGGTTTAAACACAAAATTGCTTTGTGCTATGCAAGCTTTTATATAAAAAAAAAAATAGTTATGAAGAAATGTGCGTCAATCGATTAGCTTTAATAATTTGCAAACAAATTATTGGTCTCTTCAAAGCAGTCATAAAAATGATCCTATTTAAATTTAAAAACTCGTTTGCTTCTTCTTTAAAAATTTGAATTTACCACTTTGTTCCCTTTTTACTGTTAGCGATGCTAAGTAGATTTGTATGCTGAAGTATTGTTATTTGTTTGCTTGGATTATTTTGCGGCTTTAATTGACAACATTGATATATTGCAAACAAGCAAAATAATAAAACAAGTATTGCTAAAATGAGCGAATCTCGCTAAAAAAA
>NW_023474407.1:0-3487 GCF_013731165.1 Rhagoletis pomonella
TTCAGCGCTGCTACCATTCAGTAGGTTATAAAAGTGTTCCCTCCACAATTTAAGTATATTCTGGACATCGGTCACTAGGTCGCCATTGTTGTTCTAACAGGAGTTCGCCCCGGTCTTGAAACCTTCCGTAAGTCGCCTAACCCTCTGGTAGAATTTTCGGGCGTTCTTCCTGTCGGCCAGCATCTCAAGCTCTTCGCACTCACGTATTTCGGCCTCTCTCTTCTTATTGCGGCAAATACGTCTCGCTTCCTTCTTCAGTTCCCTATAACGGTCCCACATGGCTCGCGTTGCGCCCGATCGCAGCGTGGCCCTGTAGGCGGCATCTTTTTCTCTGCGGCTTCGTGACATTCCTCATCGTACCAGTTGTTCTTTCGGGCTCGCTGAAATCCAACTACTTCTTCGGCGGCGGTACTTAATGATCGGGAAATGTGGTTCCACTGCTCGCGTACGTCGGATTGTTGAAGAGTGCTCTCAGAGAGCAGGTGTGTGAGTCGAGTGGCGAATAAATTGGCCGTCTGTTGTGATTGCAGCTTTTCGACGTTAAGCTTTCCTTGCATTGTTGGGCGCACATTTTTTGCTGCACAGAGGCGGGTGCGTATCTTGGCTACAACAAGATAGTGGTCCGAGTCGATGTTTGGCCCTCGGAGTGTACGTACGTCCCAAACGCTTGAAGCATGCCTTCCGTCTATCACAACATGGTCGATTTGGTTTCTCGTTTTTCGATCTGGAGACAGCCATGTAGCTTGGTGGATGTTCTTATGCTGGAACCTAGTACTAGATATTACCATATTTCGGGCCCCGGCGAAGTCGATCAGCCTCAGTCCGTTATCGGACGTTTCGTCGTGGAGGCTGAATTTTCCGACAGTGGCGCCAAAGATCCCTTCCTTGCCCACCTTGGCATTAAAATCGCCAAGCACGATTTTGATATCGTGTCGGGGGGCAGCGCTCATATGTACGTTCCAAGCGCTCATAGAAGAGATCCTTGGACGCCTCATCCTTCTCTTCCGTCGGGGCATGGGCGCAGATGAGCGAGATGTTGAAGAATCTAGCTTTGATGCGGATTGTGGCTAGACGTTCGTCCACCGGGGTGAACGCCAGTACTCGGCGACGGAGTCTCTCTCCTACCACGAATCCAACACCGAATTTGCGCTCCTTTACGTGGCAACTGTAGTAGACGTCGCAAGGCTTCACGCTTACTTTACCTTGCCCCGTCCATCGCATTTCTTGGATGGCGGTGATGTCAGCCTTTGTCTTCCCGAGGACATCAACCAGCCCGGCAGAGGCACCTTCCCCATTAAGGGTCCGGATATTCCAGGTGCATACCCTTAAATCATAGTCCTTTATACGTTTGCCGTGGTCGTCATCAGAAAAAGGGGGTCTCATCCGAGGCTGTTTGCTTCTTTTCATTGAGCGGGGTTTTAACGTGGCGGGACCCAAACCCAGCGCACGCGAAGTTGTACGCCTTCTCACTTTAGCTCGCTCCCAAACGGGTGTTTGGTTGCTACCCAGAGGATACGTGGATATAAATATCCGGACGTTGTGAGCTGCGATTTGAACCGTACGCACAAGAATCGCTTCTGGCCACTCCCAGGTGAATGGCAGTCAAAAGTTTTCCACTTCTGCGCACGGAACCATCCTCCATTCCTGTGGTATAATCCCGGTCATGAATACCTTATTAAAAATAGTGAGAAGGAAAGATTTAGAGATTGTTGTAAGATGTTTTAACATAGGGTAACTGATTCTGTCAGAGCCAGGTGTTTTCCCTGTCGCTGTTTGGAGTGCACTGTTCAGTTCTATTAGGGTGATTTCGGATTCAATAAAGTATGCAGTTGGGTGGGGGGTGTAATTCATATTTTCATTAAGACTGTTTTTGTTATTTAGAAATAAAGAGGTAAAATTTGAGTCGTCCGATGCAGATGACCAAGTTTCCGCGAAAATCGAAGCAATTTCATTCTTGTCATAACAAATTTTATTATTGTTATCTTCGATACAAATTATGTCCGGCTTGGTATTTTTACCATACAGTTTGTTCACCTGATTCCACAAGCTTTTCATGGACGAGTTGGGGTTAATCATGGAAGTAAATTTATAGAAAGTCTCGTTGCGCTTTTTTAGCTTCTCTTTTATAGAGAGCATTCGCTTTTTTGTATGCTAATAGGTTTTCCGAGTTTAAGTTTCTCTTAAATATTTGCCATAGCTTTTGTTTGTCTTTTCTTAGATTATTGAGGTTTGTATTCCACCAATAGGTATTTTTATGGGGTATGAATGGGGGATATTTTTTTATACATTCGTTAGCTGCTGCAATAATACACTTTTTAAATAAAGATGCATCCTTGTCAACATTATTGGATACGTTGTACTTTAAAACCCGGGTTTCCGTTTGTGTTTTGAACTTATCCCAATCTGCGGTGGTCGTATTAAATGTGGGACATCTAAATAGTGGATAACTATTTGAGTTGGGAGGGTTTTTGTTGTAGGTAATGATAATAGGGTAGTGATCACTGCCGCTAAGAGAAGATTCTACTCTCCAAGAGAGGAAAGGGAATAACCCAGCTGATGCAAGAGAAATGTCGACATGGGTGAATGTAGATCGGGTGGAAAAATGAGTTGGAGAGCCATTATTGCAAACTATGAGATTGGAACGTTGGTAAAATTGTTCAAATATTTTGCCTCTTTGATTAGTTTGCCGAGAGCCCCAGAGCGTGCTGTGGACATTGAAATCACCTAAAAGTAGAAGAGGAAAATGTGTACTATTGTGGATTGTGTTTAGATCACTGACTGTAAATTTTGTAGTTGGAGAAATATATACAGAAATTAATGAAATTTTGGTTTCAGTGCAAAACGTGACACCCGCCGCGCAAAGGTTTGTTGGCGGGGTGAAAAAGGTGTGTTGTATCATTTTTTTGATAAATATTCCAGTTCCCCCTTTTGCGAGTGTTGAATTAGTGTTAATTAAACTTTTTGTATAGTTGTTCAAGTTGATTGAGTCGGATTTAAGGTGGGTTTCCTGAATAGCGATGATATCTGGATTATTGCGATGAATTAATAGCTGGAGTTCATGAAAATTATTTTGGTAACCATTCATATTCCATTGGAGAATACGTAGGACCGTAACCTATTTATTACATATGCTGACTCTTATACCGATATATCCAGTATATCGGAAAGAGAAACATGGATTAGTTTTCTATCATCGTTTCTTCATCGTCGACGGGGCTTGGCAAAGTATGAGAGTGATTTGGTGCAGGAATGGGGTTCGGGTTGGGGAAGTTAAAGATATTTGTAATAGATGGGTTGTTATTTATTTTGTTTATTTGTATTTGTTGGTTTAAGTTGGTTGATTTTTGTAGCAATGAATTTGTTTGTGTTGTTGTTATGGATAGCTTTTTAATTGCTTCTTGTGTTTTGTATTTCCTTATTAGTTCAATTCGTTTATTTCTTTTTTTCTATTGCTTCCTTTAGATTCTCTTTTGGGATATTGACAGTC
>NW_023474408.1:0-3486 GCF_013731165.1 Rhagoletis pomonella
ATCAACAGCCTCTTGTGCAACGGACATTGACAGCGCTCACGACTTTGGCGAAGTTTCTTTTTTTTTTTTAACTTAAATATTTTGTTAAGAAAGCGGAAACTTTGTTGCTGATAAAAATTTAGCGACAGCTGTTGTAGTAGTGTGTGTGTGCTAAAGTCAAAATATTTCACATGCATTGGCTATGGCTTGGCGCCACGGCGGGTGAGAGAGTGAGTCAAAGTAGCTGGTATGAAAACAAGGAATGAAGTAAATTTCCCACAGATTCATCTTAATTCCTTTTGTCAGTAAAACGGCTGAAAAAATCTCCAACGGCCTATTCAATCTTCATTATATTTTGTATGTGTTTAACAATTTTTTTTTTTTAACCAGTGGAAATTATTATGCAGCATTAGACTAAAACATAATTATGTACTAAGTTATTGGGTGGTAAGGAAAGAATTCACAATAAATATTAACTGGGTGTTATTTTTTTAATTTACTAAATATTTTGGTAGATATAATTAATTGATAACTTTCACGAAAGTGAGTAAGTTAGTAAATAAATAGCCCAACATGAAGACACATTGTTATACTTAAGAAACTTAATAGTACAAAGTTAATACTTCAAAAGTGTCACAACTCAAAATTTGGCACTTTTGAGATTATACGCTTAAAATGTACACAGAGCTTTTACTTACCTCTCAGCAAAAGCTGGGGAAAATTTTTTGTTATAATTTGTTAAAAAAACCTAAGGTATGATGAGCATGTGCTAAGAAATAATTTTTCGCATTTTCTGACAAACGTATAATTTTGAGTTGTGACTCCTTTGAAGACGGTGTGCGACGTGTACATATGTATACACATCCCTGGATTTATACTAAGTGCTCTCGGAGCACTGGCACAGGGCGGTAAATTTTGAAACATACATATGTACAGTACAAAACCGTGTACCAAGCGAATGCAAAACCTCGTATGTGAAGTTGCCCAAAATTATGGAGGGAAAACTTTTCCACGCTACTGCATGGTAACAGCTCTGAAAGCTGTGGAGAAGACGAAACCGAGCCTCCTGTCGATGATGAAGGAGTCGATGATCTACCATCTAGCTATGACGAGGTACGAATAGGAATAACGCGCTTGAAAAAACAACAAAATTGCTGGAGCTGACAGCATGCCAGCTTAGCTATTCAAGTACGGTGGCGAGGAGTTGATAAGGTGCATGCATCAACTCTTATGCAGAATACGGTCAAATGACCACATGCCCTACTATTGGAATTTAAGTGTGCTCTGCCCAATCCACAAGAAAGGCGACCCCGGGAAAAAGGCGGGCGGGATTTGTAATAAGCGCGCCAGAGTTATTTTTTGTCTCTGCTGTTAAGTTTTCTATTAATCTGTTGAGAATTTCACAGTTTCAGACAAAATAAATAAAGCATTAGCACGTATGTATGTAGTTCGTTAGCTTAGAGACAAAATTTTGAATTGTAAGCGTTCGCCTGTATCACTCCGCTGGCCATTCTTTTAGCCATACTATTTACCCGTATACGAATCTGCATTCGCATTTCCTCTTGCTGGTAACTCAATGGTCAGCTGCTGCATTTCGTCGTCTAAGTTGATTGCTCTGTAATCGATAAACAACGCTGGTCAGTTGCTCGTTGGCGAAGCTATTGTTCTCCATTGTTGCCAGACCAGTATTTGCTTTTGCCATTTTTATTATTGCTGTTACCACTATTTTATGCAGTCACTGCACTGCTGTAGTTGACATCACTCACATCCATTGTCGATTTGATGATGTCATTGCTCATATTTTCATCACTTCAGCTTGTGGACGTACTATGTATGTAGCCTGCGATTGCTATTGGCAACACGTGCCTCTGATTATCCCCTTTCTTTGGGTAATATAAGAATGTATGTAGCTACGTAAATGTCTGTCGATTTTCCTTACTTACAATCAGTAAACTATCGAGCTAGATGTCTGCAGCTACGCTACCCTGTCTGCTGAATCTCTGAGGCTTTTGATGTATGCATATCTTGGGATGGTTTTGTCTAGCTCTCATTGTGTGTGTTTGCGTGTGCATTCAATTGATTGAAATGCGCTCGTGCTATTGTAAATTGTGAACGTGTTCGCAATGCCAAGAGCTGGACTTGTTTGGGTTGAAAGAACGATTGCTCACTAATATGGAGTTACTCCTTAGTAATGCCGTGGTTTTTAAAAGATCTCAAGATATACATATCTAATACATATATGTACATAACTGGACATGTTCATATGGATACGTATATGTATGTATGTGTTTGAATTTATTATAGTAACTGTGTGATCCGCAAGTGAATTCGAAGGCCAATCCGACGGTTAGCTCTTGTAAAATTGAAACCTGAAGCATGGCATGGATTCTTTCAAAGACTACAAATAAAAGTTATTTCCCAGTCGCTTAGCGTGGTTGCTGGGCTTACCTCCTTGCTAGGGCTGATTTTGTGATCGAAATCTGCTCGTATACCAACTGGAATACCTTTAATGTCAACAGTTTTTTTCAGGATAGCTATACGAGGACGATGGGCTCATACAGTCCTGTCGACCTGAAGTGCTCCAAAGAGCGCTCTTTATTTAAGCCCATTTTGGCTTTTCGGCAGGAAGCAGCGGGGCCACAGCATATCCTTGGATCCAAATATAGTGCAATGTATCTGTTATGCGCCAAGGGTGATGGTTCGCGTTCTTGGTATTCTCAAGTTTGCAGATGTGGCAAAAGAAAACACCACCGCTGGCCAACTCCTTGCCAAGTATGTTTCCCAGAAAACCAAACTGTTGAATTTTCTACAATCCCCGCTCGCCGGACCCTAAACCGTCTGGAACTCCCAGACTATTTTGGAGTTTATCGCAGGTGAGGCCAGTGATAAGAATACTGGATCCTAAGAAAATCAACTATTCTTGTTCTTCCCTCCTTATACATTTTAACAAATTGGTATCAACCAACAGCTTAACAGACCGGTTGGTTAGAGAACCTGTCAGAAGGTTTTTTCGCCCTTTCGCTTACCCCTTTGGTTTCCTTAAGTTTCCTTAACGTTCCACCGATCTATCAATATTTCTCTCATTTTGTAGCCTTAATTCACTACGAATTTGTCATGAGGTCTCTACTTTCAACACTTACTTTTTGCTGGCCAACAATACCATTAATGCTAACTTAAAATATTTTCTTTTACTCAAACTAACTCCACAAAATTTATGAATTTCAACCAATTTCAAAAGTTCGTAAAAATCATCGCATGGTGGTGACTCCTTACAAAAATCATGGACGAATCTTATTCTTAAACGTAGAACAACTCATTGTTTCCCCCTGGGACACCTGAAACCTTAGAGTTCGGCAACAGTAGCGACTTCCGGTTCAGAAATCATTTTACCGGCTTTGCTTTAAACCTCCCGCTTTTGCTTATTATTTTCACATTTATCATTTCTTTCTTTCATAACTTGTTTTTTTTTTGTTGTGTGGTTGCTGGCAAGTTTCAAATATTTTATAT
>NW_023474409.1:0-3486 GCF_013731165.1 Rhagoletis pomonella
GCTGCTGGAACTTAAGATAATTCAAATTAGTTCGACTATGGGAAAAAGGTAAAGATAATAAAGTGTTCTGTGCTTTTGCATAATACATTTATCGATTGCATTAATAATCCAGATATAGTTATTAACATAAGATATTTTCTTATGTATTATACCTATCGGGATGTATAATTATGCAACCCGATTTTGTTGTAGTTACATATCTCGGTATAGTGGATGGTGATGTCGTCGTAGGCGCACCTGCTGCGTTAGTGCTGGGATTTTCGGTTTCAGAAACTTCTGAAGTACCTTTTGTTGTTGTCTCAATGATATCTCTTACCTCCCCAGGCTCGTATGGAACGTCTTTGCGCCTGGCAGGCACGAGATGGAATGAGGTTCTGCGAAAATCTCCGTTGCTGGTGTTAACGATATAAGAGCGTGGTGTTTCTGCTCGTTGTTTGATGCGACCCCACTTGCTTAAGTCACGAATCCACACAACATCTCCCACTTGAAATAGTTATCGATGACTAACCCCGTGCCTCTTATCATAATTGGCGGCTTGCTTGCTTTTCAGCGCCCTGTCATTTTCTACTGACGTTTCAAGGTCGTAATTTGGCACCAATTGCTGCTGCGTTACAGGTAGAGTAGTGCGGATCTTTCTGCCCATTAACATCTCTGCTGGTGAAAAGCCGTTTGCTAATGGTGTTGCTCGATACTCCATCAGCGCCAGATGTGGGTCCTTATTCTTCTTCAACAAGGACTTTACAGTTTTCACAGAAGACTCAATGAAGCCATTGCTTTGCGGGTAGCGTGGGGATGAAGTTATGTGTTGAAACCCCCATTGTCTGGCGAACGTCGCGAAGGCTGATTGATTAACACGCTGGAACTGTGGTGCGTTAGCCGATCTGCCGATTATAGGTATGCCATGCCTACAAAAATTGATTTGAGATGGTTAATGACGCAGCTCGTAGTTTGGTTTTCAAGTTTCGCTATTTCTGGATATAGCGAGAAATAGTCACTGACGATTATGTAGCAGCTTGAATTGTGGGAAAATAAGTCGATCCCTACGATTTTCCAAGGACGCTCCGGTGTCTTGGTGCTCATCAAGCTTTCATGGTGCGGCGTGGTATTTTGAATGCCGATGGAGCATTTTCTTATATGGTTTTAGATATATTTTCCACAGCCTGGCCACCAAACAGATTGTTTAGCCCTAGTCTTACATTTCACAATTCCAAATGGCCGGCGTATATCTTCTCTAAGACTTCATGGCGAAGCTCCGCAGGAACTACAACGCGACAGCCGTGCATAAGCAATTCATTGTTTACTGATAGGCAGTGTTTCTCGTTGTAGTATGGACGAATCTGTGCTTCGATTCGGTATCGGTCGCGACTTTTTGCAAAATTGTGTCTCTCTTTTGAGCACATTCATAAATATTTAATTTACCTTGGGTAATGGGCAGACTGGCCATTACGTTGTTTACATATGTTCTAGCGTCCTCTTCAAGGCAAGCTTCGTCCGCTTCTAACTCTTCTTCGATTGGATGACGTGACAGTGCACCTGCCGCTACTAAGAATGTTCCCGCTGTGTAATAGATTTCATATTGGTATTTCATCATACGCAGTCTGAATTTTTGTAGTCTTGGTGTGTGCTCGTCCAATTTTTTCGACGTAAGGATGGCTATTAAAGGCTTGTGGTCGATCTCTATGCTGAACTTGTTTTCCGTGAGAAGTTCTGGAAATTTTACCACTGCCGCCCAAGTTATCGCTAACGCCTTCTTCTCTATCTGTGCACAGCCTCGTTCTGTCGGCGAAAGTGATCTTGACGCATACGCTATTGGACGCAGTATGTCCCCTTCGCCGATTTGTAGCAAAACTGCTCTCAGGCCGTAGGATGATGCGTCGGTCGAAAGAATAGTTTTGTGGGACGGATCGAAGAGCTTGAGGACCGGCGTTTGGATAAGCATCTCTTTCAGCTGTCAAAATGATATTTCTTGGCTGCTTCCCCATTGGAATTCTGTTGTGCTTCGTAGTAGCTTATTGAGTGCTTGCGTCAAATATGACAGGTGTGGAACGAATTTACCAAGGAAATTTACCATTCCAAGGAACCTTCTCGACGCAGTAACCGTTGTTGGTGTTGGATATTTCTCGATGGCCGCTATCCTTTAGACGAATTCCCCACGCGTCGACGACATGTCCTTAAAAACTTCAGGGAACTAGTACCGATTTCGCACTTTTCCTTGTTCAATATGGCGTCATTCTCCTTCAATCTGCATAAATCCCGACGTAAAATTTCATCGTGCGATTTGCCATCGGAGCATCCATTTGGCACACCGCCCCCTTGATGTCGCGCAGTATATATTGCATTCGTTTTTCCTCCGGGGCCGAAGAAATGCCAAAAGGCATTCTCAAAAAAACAGTACCTACCAAACGGGGCTAAAAACGTTGTCAATAATTATGATGCCGCGTTTTATTTTACTTGCCAAAAACTCGAGTTGGCGTCCAATTTGGACAAAAGTTTTGCCCCTGCTAGTTGTGCTAAAGTATGGTCGGCTACCGGCATTGGGTGTATTTCCCTCTCAACGCCTGCATTTAGCTTGGTTAGGTCGACGCACAGTCGAATATCCCCATTACTTTTGGTAGTAATTACCATTGGGGAACACCAGGGTGTGGGCTCTTCTACTTCTTTTATTACCTTCATCTTAATCATTTCGTCTAGTTTCGACTTCAAAGCATCGCTAACAGCTACGGGTACTCTACGTGCTGTAAAGATCTGAAAAGGCATCACATCATTTTTTAGTTTGATGTTACATTGGAAGTCTTTCAAACAACCCAGCCCATTGAATAGAGATGGAAACTCTTTCTCTATATCCACAGCGGATTTTAGCGTTTCTACCTGTGTACGCTCTTCGGCGTTTGTGTATGCAATTGCATTTTTTGTAATAAACTGTAACCTCATGCCCGTTCCAAGCTTAGCAAATGTTTATGCAGCCCTTGGATGACATAAATGTTCCTTTTTATTTCAATTTGCTGAAATTTCATTGCTGCTTGAAACATTCCCTTTACAAGTAGAGTTTTTCCGTCCGGTCCCGAAATCGCTTTGTCGGGCATGTGTAGCTTTGTCTTAAAGAACTTATTTGTGTAAGTTTCGTATGAAGTCGCGTCAATTGGCGAACCGGTGTCTATCATAAAATTAAGATTAACTTGATTTACATGTATTCCCACTTGCCATGTGTGGAGCTCGCTTATGCTATTCACAGAGAGTATTCCCAAAAATTCATTTTTAACCGAAGTTAAATCATGAAGTGAGGTGTTCATTTGGCTGATTGTTGATTTATTCTTCGTTCCGTTTGACCTACATACACTTGCGAAGTGATTAAATTTGTGGCATTTGTTACAATTCTTCCCCTTCGCTGGACAGTTGTTCTGCTTCACGTGTATTTGATGAGAGCCAAACCAAATGGATTTGCTCTGCGACTTCTTACTTCCGGTGATATTGTTTCTCTTTTTTGGT
>NW_023474410.1:0-3486 GCF_013731165.1 Rhagoletis pomonella
AAAAATAATCACGCATACAGATTGTCAGGTAAAATTGTTATCATCTCCAAAACAAATTGGTTTTCTCATACATAAATGCGAAATGTGTTGATGCGTTCAATTTACAAATCTCGCAGGCAATTGTCTTGTTGTTGTTGTTGTTGTAGCGGCTACATTGTCTTCTTAACGCCGTTTCCTTACCTTTATGTGCTTTTGCTTTGTAATCATTGTTTAGACAATTTTACCTTCAAAGTCCTTGAGAACCCATCACATAAATTAGGTTAAATTTTATGCATAACTGGCGCTAGCTGCTATTTGAGCGCCCTATTTATGTACATATGTACATACATGCATATGTATTTACAAAAGGCGCAGTGCGGCTGAAGTAGGTATCTACTGTTGCTCTCCTAGTTAGCCAGAAGTCAATTTAATTTCCTTTTCTTGCATTGGGTTATTATCACGCCAACACTTGCGGCTACATTTATGCAAATATTTTAATATTTCTATACCTCAAATCCATGGTCTACCCACCATAATGCAATGGAATGCGTGAATGCACTTGGATATGTAAATATGTATGTGTGTGCATATTGCTTTCAAAAGTAATAAATCTGTTAAATAAAGCTAAACGGCAATAAACCTTAGCTACTTAATACTTTCCATCATTCCTTTCATATTCTTATTCTGTAATAGAGTAACCCCGCATATTCGCTTATTTTGTTGTATAATCAAATTCCAGAGGTTATGGTTTTGGATATATTAGGTGCGTTCGTTTAAAATCTCCAGCAGAAACCAACCAACTGCCAAATTTCGGCGAAATGTCATCTGTTCTCTCACAAGAGAGAAATATCCAAAATAATACGCGAACAGAAAATTTGCAGAAACTTGCAAGTTAGACGAACAGCTGATATAATTTTTGTTTACATACAAAAGTGTAAAATTTAAAACGTACGAAAAGTCATCGCAAAGTGTTATACTGACACAGTTTATTGATTAAACAAATAACTACTTATTTCTTACAAGTTTAATTAGTCGCATTTTGTAATTTTTATCTTCTAAACCATCAAATTCAATTATGTGATTTGCGTAAATGCCAACCAGCTGTTTTTGATCAGCTGTTTTCCTGTTGGCAACAATAGGTTTGTTCGTCGAGCAAAAAATTTGTACGAATTTGTACGAATTATTACGATTTTTGCCCAAATCGCGTTCGTGCAGACCAAAAAATTATCCAACACTCAAAAATGGTGAGAGCAAAGTGACAGTTCTCTTGGAGAGAAGTTGCAAATTCTTGCTGGAAAAAATTTTGCCAGCAAGAATTTGCAAACACGAAAAACATGTCGTTGTGGCGCATAGTTGCATTTTTGTCTACAGCAATTTGAATAAATTAGTTCGTTAAATTTAAACATTTATAAACACGAGCGATTTTTTTATGAAAAAAGGAAGTAAATAATTGTTGATATAATTAATTTAGTTAATTCCAATGATTTTAACTTAATTCGGCTGAACAAAATGGTATTCGCAATCGGAATGCAATTGCAACCAGAGTCGATTTAAGAAACCCGACAGCTAGTACGATGAAGAAATTGAAATGTATGTTAAAGAAAGTCAGAACAACAAGAAATATACATGTATATCCTGTTTTTGGCCATCCGAAAGAATTTTAAAAATTCTATAAAAATTTTTTATGTTTGAAATGCAACCGTGGACGCCAGCTGGCAGCGAAACTTGCAAATTCCTGCAAATTTGCGTTCGTGCAGAAATTTGCAAGTTTCTCAACATGAGAGAGAATTTGAGAGAATTTTTTCTTACTCTCTGATATTTTGAGTGTTGGATAATTCTTGCTGGATTTTCGACGAACAAACCTAATTTTTCCAGCAGCTTCCCCTCAAAATGAAATGTCAGTTTGCTCTCTCAATTTCCCCTACTTTGCAAGTTTTTTGCATACGCGAACGCAAAAACTTGAAAGTTTTGGTTAAACATGAACAATTAACAGCTACGCGAACGAACCTATTGGTTGGATATTTTATAGAAAGTGGGCGCATGTAAAGTAATGGAAAGGGGCTTAGTTGTATTAATGAAACATGTGTACATACTTGGGAAAGAGTGATAGGCGTAATATTCAGAAATTTAACGAATAATGTTGCAGATCGACTTGCTTTCGTGGTAACAGCTTAGGCATGAATCAATGCCTTATAAAGCGGCAGGGGAAATGTTTAGTAGCGCTCACATCGTTTTTGGGGTGGGTGGCGGAGGGGGAGAAGGCGGGCCCCCCCAAACGCCCCTCACTGGAAAGGGGACAGTCCCCGCTTTCTAAAAAGGCGTACTCCCCCCTTGGGCTCCTCCCACAGTCCCCTAGGGAACCGTTTGAAAAAGGGGGAAAAACGGAATTTTCTTAGGCAAACTGAGCAGTTTGAAGTGGAATATGACCCAACTAACAGAAACCGTGGGATTTTTAAATAAAAGAAATGCCAAATTAGATATCGTGTGAATTTGAATAAAGAATAAAAAAGTTAATTAAAAATAGAAAAAAAAAGTTTTTATAAAAAAAATTTTCGTTTTTAACAAATGTATTTTTGCGTAGAATCCCTTTCTGCGTAGGTGGCCTTCGGCCGCACTTAGGGATTATAACCCTCAGGCAGTAGAATTCTCCTTTCTGTGTTGCCAAAGAACGGGGGCTGAACACCTTTTGCAAAGAACATCTTTCTGCGTAGGCGGCCTTCGGCCGCACTCAGGGATTATAACCCTCAGGCAGTAGAATTCTCTTTTCTGTTTTGCGAAGAAAAAGAGCTGAAAACCTTTTGCAGAGAACACCTTTGTATATTTTTAAGGCTTACTGGGTTATATCCTATCTTCTTTTGTCTCTCATTCTTTTGCATATTTTGGAGTTAGACAGCTGAGCTCCGCCATTTAATTTGCATATGCAACCAAAGTCAGACGCGTAATTTAGAAGATGTTTTTATTTAATGAATTGTGATTAATTGGTTAATATTAAAGTCGTAAAGCAAGTTATAACTAATCGAGTAAAGTGTAAAGTGAAGGGGAACACAAAAATGTATTGGTGAAGTGGCTGCTTTAAGGAGAATAGGAGTGATAAATGTACGCTAATTTCCGAATTTTACAAAAAAGGGCATATTTCAAACCCAATTTGTAAATAAATTAGTGACCAAAATTTACAAAAGTTAGTGTTAAAATAATGCGTAGACCCTTGACTACAAGTGTGTGGATTTTTTTTTTTGGATCGGGCCACCCCTTTGGACGGAATAGCCCGAAATAGTTGTGAGCGCTACTAAACCACACCCGATGAAACCCATGATAAGGCTGAATATGTTTCGAATGAAAAAAATCATCATGAAAGTAATAAACGTTTCGAATGTGTATTAACAAAATAGGTTCATAAATACGGCTTTTATAAATAGCTCGACTCCAGTACCACCTAGCGGGTCCGCTTTTCGCAAGTGCTCTTTTCATCATGCTTACGAAATCGGTTCATAAATACAACTTTTATAA